>NC_079214.1:37911651-38004151 GCF_029633865.1 Lampris incognitus
AGATCCTGAAGAAACTGATTGGTTCAGGTGGCCCATTTTGATATCCTGCAGATACAACACAGTTTTATTCTCTTTTTTTTTCATTCATTTGAGATTACACGCCAATCAAAAATGAAAGTTCTGATGGGAATTGTAGAGGTAAAAAAAGTGACATTTCAAATCAATAAATAACATTAAACCTTATCTTGAGTAGTGGACCACAGTCACGTTAGCGTCCAAAGAACAGGGAGAGAAACGAATGACCGACGTCTCTTTGAGTTAAAGTACCCGCATTGATGTGTTCTGCCGATATTGAGAGTTAAAAACATGCAATATCACTGCCATGCCAGCGTTAGAAGCCCCTCAAATTGCTCTGACTTACCGTATGTCTCTTTTCCCTGAGCAGCGGATAGTGTTGAGCATTATTCGATAGGCGCCTCCGATATCAACATCGTGGTCGGGCACTCAGGGTCAGGGTTGATATGAGCCCACTCTGACATGATAAATGTGTTTTTCTCACCTACTTACACCTTCTGAAAAGGAAACATAATAACAAAAGTTTTCCTCCAACTCTAAGAAGTTTTCTTTTTTTTTGTGCCCATCTTCCCACCTTACTTCCCTCCTATCCTTCACTTTAACCCCCCCCTCCCCTCCCTCAATCCTGTGTCTCTTTCTTTACTATCTGAAAGACAAGGGTGGTGGTGGTGGGGGGGATTCATGGAAGTCTGATTGCTATGCATTGTTTAGTTTCTTTCATTAATGCCGGGTGCCAGTCGAGTGCTACAGATGAACAATAGCAGGGGCCCCAGGCGTGGATCAATAGCAGATTGCTGATAGTGCCCCATCCATTCCCCCCACCAGATTACATGATAAATGGGCCGGTCCATACACACTGACAGGCCCAGGGCTTGGAGGGCCCAGGTAAGGCCCTGTGTCTTCTGGATACCACATCCTGTGTGTGTGTGTGTGTGTGTGTGTGTGTGTGTGTGTGTGTGTGTGTGTGTGTGTGTGTGTGTGTGTGTGTGTATGTGAATATACTGTATACGCACATGTCCAGTGTGTGTAAGTGTACTCTGTATGTTTATGTTTGCAGGTGTGCAAGCATACATATGGATAGGTCTACATAAGTGTGTGTGTTTCACATGTCCTGTTCGCATGTGTGTATATGGTTATGTTTGTGTACATTTTCTATGTCTGTGTCTGTGTGTGTGTGTGTGTGTGTGTGTGTTTGTATTTGTATTTGTGTGTATATGTTTACTTTCAACACTGACAACAAGACAAGGCACCAAAACAATGACTGGGAGACACAGAGAGAAGCCTAGTAGATATAAGGTTCCAAATTGGCAATTTACTGCTGCTACTGTACGACATGGTGTCAGTAGGGCCTTTGTCTAATAGGGGTTAAAAACCGTAAGTGGAGCAAAGAGCATGGCATGCTTTGCTTCGAACTGAGCCAGAGGTAAAGGGAGACAAATTGATCCTGTGTAGTTCAAATGCTGTTAGGAATTAATCTCTTGCTTCCTGGCAATAACGCATCATCCCTACTTTCTCGTTTTTCTTCATTGCATGCAAAGAGAAAAAAAAAACAAATGCTCAGGTATTCTCCCCTTCAGCCATGCATTTGTCACGCCATTGCGATTTGTGATATTTTCTGTAAAATAGATGGGAGTGAAACAAAGTGAGAGTTGCTATCATTCAAGGTCCTTTGGTAAAGTAGGGAAAACCAGTGGCTAGTTAATCTACTCATTGACATGTCGTCCTCTAGTGTGGCTGAAGGACGGTCTTTAGACTAATGACTACACATATGGTGTGTCGCCCATTTAAAAAAGAAACAAACACCTCCTGGCCATAGAGGTTGTGTGTGTGTGTGTGTGTGTGTGTGTGTGTGTGTGTGTGTGTGTGTGTGTGTGTGTGTGTGTGTGTGTGTGTGTGTGTGTGTGTGCATTTATTTATGTATGTGTGTCTGGTGCATGCACCAATGCACATGTGACAGTGTACGTATGTAACACATGCATGTTGAAAAACAGGCACATGCATAGCTACACATACGTACATGCCAATGCTTTCTCTTGATTCCTCTCTCAACTGCACATGGGCACACTTCACCCTCACAAATGCATGCACACACACACACACACACACACACACACACACACACACACACATTATTTGACCTGATCAGACTTAATGGTGATGACATACCATGTACGTCTTACAATAACAATGTCACCTGTGGCTTGATTCAAATATATAAAGTCAGCTAGAAATATAGATTATAATGTAGATACATAGGCAGCGAGACATACAAATAGACCTAGAACAGCTCTTTAAATGCTCCATCTTTGAAAGCGAATTATTTTTTCGTATTGTTGCTCTGGCCTCTGTTTACAGACTTGATTGTTTAGATACATAAGTTATGTTATGGCTAACACTGGACTGTTATTGCAAAATTAAGTAAAAGATAATGATTTTATAAAAATATCATTGCCAAGATTCCATATAGAGTCATGGAACCATTATAATTCTATTTAACACTTGTGTATCCAAAAAAGGGGAAAACAGCTTTTTTAGAGATAAACAAAAAATTGCCACTTGAACTGTCCACCAGCCAAATAACTGCCTGACATAATCCCATGATTATGAATCTTAGCAAATAGTCGGGGTACAAACCTTAAATTTCAAATGGAAACATGACAGTAATCTTGTGGCAGTTGGGTTGTGGCTGGGGTATTGGTCAGAGGAAGACTTGAAGATGGCTAATCTGGTCAATTAGGAAAACTTGTATATAATTAACTTCTGTATGTATTTCAGCAGGGAGGGGTCAGGCCTATGGACACAATGATTCTCTGGACTATGATGATCCTTATCTAATAACTGTTGTCTATTAAAGGACAGGTTGACTTTTTTTTCAAACTAATAATTCATCAAAACTTTGTTGGATAATCATTTAGAATTGTACAAATGTCACCAATTGCTTCATTATTGAGAATCTTCTTGATGGGCTTCAAAACAGTCCAATGAAGCAACAATTTAAGCCTTCAAAAACATCATATAGCTCCTTTTTGAAAGCGGGACGCTCACAGTAAAATTACATGTATTCTAAAATGTTCCATAAAGAAGATAGCTGCAAACCACGCTTCCATGTCAACTTAAAATGGGTTTTCTTTTATTTTCACCCCTGCAAATAAGTTTTGCTGGATAAACCTGCACCGGTTTCTTGAACTATGTGACTGTAACTTACACTACATGACAATGCTGCTTTCCGGTGTGGACATTTGCAAGTGTACAACAGGGTCTATATTAAAAAATGTTGAGCCTTTCCTTTAACTACTGCACTCTCACTTTAATGGCCCAGATGCACTGAAAGCAATAACTGACGCAAGTCATTAGATGTCTATGGCGCATTGCAAGCCTCCAAACAGGTCAAATGCGGCAGCAGAAACCCACAAAAAAAAACAGCTTTGTTTTTGTTGCTGGTGCTCCAAAATGGAGACAATTTTTGAGCAGGAGTGTCAAAGCATTTTGCTGTGACAGTTAACGCTTTTGGTGTGCGTTCAGCCATTTAAAACAATTGCTGTACTTGCAAATGCACATGTAAGATTCTTCCAGTGCGTTTTTGGCTTTTGCTCCTTCATACATATATGTAAATGTTGGACTCAATAAATCCATGGTTTGGCAAAACCGTCTCTCTTTCAGTGTGGCCTATTAGAGCACTTTGAAGCCTGTCACACACCTAAAGCTGCAGTGAAAAGTTTTAACCTGATGGCAGAAGCAACCAGCATGAGAACATGTTCATGTCCTGTGGCAGTGGAAAAAAACAAAACAAAACAAAAACTATCTTTCCAAATTGTTCCGAGTCTAATATTGAGGATTTGGGAAGTGCAGAAACAGGAAGTAAAATCACCACCAAAGTGAAAATAGACAACTTTTTTTTTCCTTAAGTAAATGTAAATGTTGACTGCACAGTGTAACGGCTGTAGCATAATGACACCGTCAGCATTTGGATTGGTTCTCTGTAAGCCTCGCTTTCACTGTGATATTCTGACTGCCAACAGGCGCGATGTTTCCCGGCAAATCGATTTACGGTGCGTCAACCACCCAGTAGCGGGCTATGGTTCTTTAGTCTTGCAATTAAATTTGTTAAAAACAAAAAATAAAAACAAAATAAAATGGTGGAGGGTGGACCAGCCAAAGTAACAGTGGAAACTCTACCCGGCAAAAGAAAAAGAACCCAGTTGGCGGACGAGGCGAAGAAGGTGAAGAGGCAGAGTGATAGAAGACAAGCTAAAGCAAGAGTGAACCTCCGAGGGACAGTCACTCGACAGAGAGGGGTCCGGGACGCGAATTTCCGAAATGCAGGGTGGCAGGGGAAGGCTCAATAACGTTCATAAAAGCGCTGCCTGATTGGCCGGTTGCTCGCTCTGACATTTGCGTTGCTCCTGTCAAGACATCCTGAGGAGATGAGGCTGATGAGCGTAAAGTAAGCAAGCGTTAATACATTAACTTTTGTTAACGGATAGTGGTTAGGGGTAAGGGATAAATATGTATAGTATATTGAAGATTGGTTATAACGTATGCTAGCTAACGTAGCGGACTAGCCAAGCATTGCCAGGGCAACGAAGGAATCACGTGCTTTGAGAGGAGCATCGCGAACGTCAGAGCGGCAACGTTTCACCGGCCAATCGGGTAGCGCTTCTTTTTAACGAGCCTTTCCCTGCCACTCAACGGCCAATCAGACAGCGCTTGTTTTATGACTAAACCTTCCCCTGCCGCCCTGCATTTCGGAAATTCGCCTCCGGCACTTGAGAGTGTTTCAAACTGACTTACCATTTCTACTTGATCAGTAACTAACACAGCCTGCCTATTACCAGACGTTTTACTCTGCCTTTATTTTATTTATACTCTGCATTGAGATCGGGGTTTCGAGTTCCAACTGGGATTCTTACGGTTGTAACCGTGCTATTTTCTCGCCCGGTGCGGGATTCGCTACGGGGCGTACTGCACCACAAGGCGACATCACTAACCGCTCGGCTAAAGGGTCAGACCCGCTAGCTAGGGACTACTGTGTTTTATTAGTAGTTTACACGGTTGTTTATTGCTTTAGCCGGGCTGCTAGCAGTTAGCTATGTTGCTAATAGTACCGCTAGCTAACGATAAAAGCCGGAAAACGAACCAGGAGCTTTAATAAGGAATCCAGGCCCAGCTAGTTAGTAAGATCTATGAAAGAAACACACAGTGTTAACGTTACCCAATGTAGCAAGCGTTAGCCATGTTGCTAACAGCCAGAAACGAACATCTATGACCCATTGTCCCAAATTCAATATAAAATTACGAGAATTTCCCTTTTCCACTTTGAGTGAACATGCGTTTTTATGGACATGTGCAAACAAATGCACCTGTGTCTTGTGTTGTTGGGAGTTTTTAGGTTCTGAGGAAAACCGAAATCAATAGTGTTTGCAACAGCGGATTGTGGTTGTGACCGCGGTGTTGAAAAGTTGTCCACTTCCACTTTAATTTAAACTGGTAGTATACGTTTAATTTAAGTTTGGAAATATATTCTTACATTCTCTGCATAACTCAAAGCATCCACTGTTCTGTTTCTCTCTCCTTCACTCTATCTGACAGGTGGAAACTGTAAGGGGTCATCTTTGTCTACTGTGTATATCATACTTACTGCCTCACTTACAGGCAGGGCTTGACAGAGGGACTGGAAAAACTGAATGTGACATGAGGAACTTGTGGCTTTTCCTGGGTCCCTATGAGCCTGGACTTTCTCCCGTCCTCTTTTTCCCTTCATGACAGCTGCTAACCTGGTATGGCCACCTAGCAGCCACCAGAGACCATGTAGGTAAAACACATTCTCGCGCTCTCTCCGTCTCTCACCCTTTTTCTTATTGTTTTCTTCTGTTGTTTCTCTCTCTCGCTCTCGCTCTCGCTCTCGCTCTCTCTCTCTCTCTCTCTCTCTCTCTCTCTCTCTCTCTCTCTCTCTCTCTCTCTCTCTCTCTCTCTCTCTTTTTTTATGGAACAATGTGGGAGTTATTAGCAAGAAAGCAGACAAGTGTCTGATGCTGTAAGATGTGGTAGGTTGCTGTACTTGATGGTGGCTGGATGTTTAAGATGAATTGAGTGGTTGATTAAACTAGGTTAATAACAACAGGAAAACTTTTTTTATCTAAAGGACATATGGTATGTGTGTGCGCATATATATGGGTTTGCGTATCAAGAACAGATTGTGCTTTTGTTTGTGCGCATGTGTATGTGTGTGTACATGTAATGCAGATTTATGTACATGCTAACACTTAAATTCACATCCATCTTCATACAATATATAACATACAGTGTCAGATCTATTGGTTTGCAATGAGATAATCTCAGGTGTGTTTAGTAGGAGTGTTTGTTCACTCCCTGGGGTGACATGCAACTAGGATCAATGTCAAACAACCGACAGGCTCTGAAAAGACCTTCAACACAATTATACAAACCCTCCAATATGACCACTAAATCCACACTCACAAGTCACAGCTGCCTATGTGCATTTCTACTGATGGTCTATGGAAACTTAATGCACAGCATTCTAAGAATTATCCAAACCTTTAAGTAGAAATGACAGGCTAAATACTCATTCTGGCAAAACTAAAAACCCATCCCTTAATATTATCATTTTAGTGGTTTTGGAAAATGTTACTTAATATTAAAAATAAGGATCGGTGTGAAGATCTTTATAGTACTCGGGATAAGGGGACAAATTATTCTCTCACTTGTTTGACTCCTTCCTGCAAACACGACAGCCATTGTTTTGTGGATGATTGGCCACTACACACATGCAACTCGCATCTATTTTAGTATGTCCAGAGTGGTTAAAATTGATTGTTTTTATGTTCCTTACAGGTCCCATGAAATGAAAAATATATTTACATTCTTGTTACCTCTTAATTTACATCTAGTTAATTATATGTTTTAGAAATTTCCCTATGGGGATCAATAACATATCTCCAAATAAAAAAAAAAACCCTAATAAATATGTCCAATGGACTGAGAGCAAGATTGAGAGAAGACGAGTAATCTTCTGCCACCAATTTGAAAGTGACCAATAGCTTATTGATGTCCATATCCTTCTAAAAATGTCTGGCCATTACTGGCTGTTTGTCAAATCAAACAGACCCCCACGAAGTCCAGCTCATTCGGATGTATGCAATGCTGTTGATGCCGTTCCATAATTAATTTAACATTGATTACAAGCAAGGAATTGTTCAATTGTCCAATTCACGCATGCTGTAAAGCTACTCATAAATTCACCATACAAAGAAAAACAGCACAACATAGTTGATTGATTCTGTAGATGTTATCTGTTTTATTATTTTAAGGAGAAAATAGCCTGAATTGATCAATCTCGCTTCAGGCAGCTCCCCACATGGTAAGCCCCAGCATGCTTACTAAATCTGGGTCTCATGGCAAGATGCTTGTGTGTGTTAGTTTAAATCCAGGGTGAGATTTTTTTTTTTTTAATCCTCCTCTTCATCTCTTTTTTTTTTGTCAGATGGAGAGCAACTTCTTTCCCCTAGAATAGAGAGAGAGAGAGAGAGATGGGGGGACAAGAGAAAGAAAGGGAGAAAGAAAGATAATGGTAAGAGGGGCGAGAGAGAGAAACTGGATGAGAGTTAGAGAAAAATAAAAAAAGGGGCATGAGATGAGATGAGTGAGAGAGAGAGACAGAGTGATGGAGGTGAAAGAGAGAGACACGCCGAGAGCCATTAGAGATGAGGACTCTCTTTTTCACCTTTTTCCCTCTCCATATCTCCACCCGTCTCCTCTTTTCTTCCATTATGGCCGCCTCTCCGTCCTCCTCCTCCTTCCCTCCAGACACTCTTTCAGTGAAAGTTTATCAAACGATTAACAGTTACAGATGCTTTAAAACCCATTTCATCTCCCAGATGAGATGCAGAAGAGGGGAAAAAAGGAAAATGATGATGAAATAGAAGGAGATGAAGAAGAGAAATGCTAGGGGCCAGACAGAAGGGGTGGGGGCGATGTTTGATGTCTGAGAATCAGAATCGGGACCGGAATCTTTTTATTACTCCAGTAAATTTGTACATACATTGAATTTGAAGGCACGAAAAGGACATAACTTTAAAAGCCGAAGAATAATATTGAAGAATACTGAAGTTTAATAATAATACTAAATCAAACTTACATAGCGCTTTTCTGATACTCAAAGTCACTTTACAATAAATGGCGGAGAAACAAGACAACATAAACATAACACAGACATACTGGGTGGATGGGGGGGGGGCTACGAGAAGGAGAAGCGGCAGCCACACACGATGCCAGCAGTAATCTTTGACTTAAACAGATACAAAAGGGCAAGAAAAACAAAAGCACTGTAGACGTTGATTTTATGTAGGGGTTTACTCCTGTAGCCTATTCCTCTCCCGAGGTATCCACTAGGCAGTGGCACTATTTAACCCATAGCTGGGGGCTGGTTTGTGGGCATCAGGGAATATCCACATACCAGTGGGCCTGCGTGCCGCACGTCTAGGGCCAGACCTCCTTCGAGTCCCTTGTAGTTCAGCCAGGGTCCAAGGTCTACCCAGTTACCGTGTGTCGCCACGAGGAGGCACTACATAGGGCTTGCTCTTAGAGAGGCTATGTACTGGCAGGGAGAGACGTACATGCTCTGTTCTCCTTGTTCGCATTTCTGCTAGGCAGCGGTGAAGGTTGCGAGTGAGACATGACAGGCACAGAACACTACACCAACACACTAGACGCTTCACAACAACCCCACTTCTAACAGAAGAATGTCAGACACAGTTTAGTTGTCAAGGAAATAAACGAATCAGGGAATAATCACTCTTCTTTATAGCCCTCGGCCATTTTTGAAGGGGAGGGGGCATGTGTATGCAGCCATTCCTTTCAACCCAGCACTACACCAGCTAATTTATCAACTTGTCCTCTTGTCTGGTTGAAGGTGGGTTTATTTTACTATTCACATTACAAGCAAAATGTGGCCCATCGGATTGATTTGCCACATGTGATACAGATCTGATTTTTTTTTTTCAGAGCAGTGTTGATGCACAAACCTTGATTATTTTTTTTTCTCCTCCAATCAGATTTGGGCCACATTCATACGTGGTACTTGAATCTGATAGATACATGGCTGAGTCAGTGTGACCTGAGTCTGACTAGGCCGATCAGAATTCATGCAACATTTCTGTCACTCAAACTTGTACGTTACTACCAGCAATACCTCCAAATGCAGCTACAACTGTGGCTTTGGCCCCTTTTTACCTTCTCATCCTCAAGAGCTGACTAACTTTCATCTGACCACCAGAGCAAATCATCTTAGCAATGAATGCTTGCATCACTGCTTCATTTTTATGTCTTGTTTTGCCAGTCTTGGAGCTGTGATGTTTTTGATTGTTGTTGATACACACAGGCGGATTACGTTATTTGGTGTAATACGCATTTCAGGGGTGCGATCGCTTCACATTGATGTTAGATATGGGTCACTTGGTAAACATGAATGTGAATAACAAAGTGAGAAGTTTGAGGTTTCAGTTGGAAAGAAGACCCCATATACACATGGCCCTTCATAGCACATAGTTGAGGACCACTGCTGAGCACGGGAAACATTTGTCAAAGGGGGTCTCTAATACATAGCACTCGCACGTATTGATTATTGCACTGCTAACAAAATCATTTTAACAGAATGACAGATGCATACCTGGATGGTTGTGTGTTTATGTCTATACACGCACGCTCATAGTCGCTTTGTGCATGTTGGCATGGACACAGAATACTTCTGGAAATTTGGATCAGATTTATGTAGTTGTGCAAGGCCATTGACTTTTTGGAAACAATTTTCAATTCACATTGTGTTTGTGAACTACTTGAGTCCTTTGTGTACTTATGGATAGGAAAGGATTTAGAGATCTTTGAGGTGTACCATCAGCTGCGAGGAAAGAAATTATTCATGTTTTTTGTTTAATTAAATATAAGTCAGTGTTTCTCTGCTGGTGGACTGGGCCAAAAAGTGGGTCATGAGAGGTTCTGATGGGGTTGCTGAAGAACGTGTTTGTTGAAATTGTGTTACCTGATAAATTTGGTTGCAACTTTATGACTAAAGTAGAATAAAAACTCATACCCCATAGGAGAAATTCATTAGAAGACCAGGTCTCTTGTTCATTTTGTAAAGACTTGTTCAGAGGGATCATTACTTTCATTCTCAAGGCGTGTGTGTGTGCGTGCGCGCACATGTGTTTGCATGTGTGTGTGTGTCTGTGAAGGAGAGAACAGGAGAAAAATGTGTGTTCCCACACTCATATTCAGCCTGCAGATGAGTTCGGTTTTGCTCCCAGATTAAACATGGGGGAGTCCCAGGTCAGTTACTTATGACACACACTCAACCATCCCTCACTGTACACACACACACACACAGGCAGGAGAGAGAGAGCAATCTCCAATCCCCCGATGCAACTTTTCATAAATATCAAAACAGGAAAGTCGAGGCTCTCACTATCATATCCATGATACCTTGCAAGGGTAATATGTTTTCAGATGGCACTTGAGAAATGTGCTTATGACAATGATGGAACAAGATAGCAGTGATGATTGAAAAGCCATATCCCTGGTGTGGTTTGTCCTGTTGCATTGTAATCATATTTATCTAAAGTATAGACTCATAGAACTTGTGTGATGATATCAAACCAGTATTTCCCCCAAAATGTACCAATGCTGAGTTGGGGAACAAGGGTTTTTAGTTTCTAAGTCTAATGGACTTGGTTAAAATTCAGACTTTTTTTTTTCTACCTCCCTTTACTGATTGTTAACATTCTGTTAGCAATACAGCCTTCTTCATAAAGCTGTTGGGGAAAGAACAATCTTTTCATGTGTTCATGAGTCCACCTGTTTAAAGGGCATATCTATGGTCCCATGCATGTGTGCTAATGGCTCTCTTTATATCTTTGTATGTAAGAAAGCATAGCGCATCAAATGTTTTGTCATTTTCTGTTGTCTTCTAAAAATCATGTGCTGCTGTGGTTGTTTGTCTTTGTGGCTTATTGTGGCACTATTTGTGATTGTTGTATTGTTTATTGAACCCTCTCTTCCCTCTGTACCCGTCAGAATGAGCTGACAGGCGACATTTAGTGGCAGGACCACTTATGTTGGTGTGTGTGTGTGTGTGTGCGCGCGCGCGCAGGTTTTTTATAAACATTGTGATGTGATCATACGATAGCAGTGTCTTCGTGTTAACGTGTGTGTGTGTGTGTGTGTTAACGTGTGTGTGTGTGTGTATGTGAGAGAGACAGATTTGGTGTATTGCCAGTCAGGTCACTCAGAGTATTACACGTGGCCTGCAGGGGCAATGGCAGAGAAAATTAGGGGGCTATTAGAGATAGAGAGAAAGAACTGTCAGAGGAGGTAGCCTCGAAGAGGGACAGACATTTAACCTAGAGGCTATGTGGACAGGGGAGACAGTCTGATTGTAAAGATGTGTTTCTATCAATCTAACCATGCCTGTACGTTGGTGTACTACCCCACAGCTAGGCTTTGCAGTGTTCACTTTCATATTATATATTGTATTACACCAACAACAAATCTATAATATTACACTTGTCAATGGTAAAGGGCAGCTTTACTCTTGTAAGTAGAGTTGTATTACTTGGTTAATGATAATTTCTTTTGCAAGAAAAACGAGTTCTGTCCAAGGAGGGAGGGAGGGAGGGAGGGAGGGAGGAGAGAGAGAGAGAGAGAGAGAGAAGAGAGAGAGAGAGAGAGAGAGAGAGAGAGAGAGAGAGAGAGAGAGAGAGAGAGAGAGAGAGAGAGAGAGAGAGAGAGAGAGGAGAGAGAGAGAGAGAGAGAGAGAGAGAGAGAGAGAGAGGAGAGAGAGAGAGAGAGAGAGAGAGAGAGAGAGAGAGCCTCATGCAGCCATGTTCGCGTGATAAGAAAACAGCCTCAAAGTTGGAGTAAATAACTCCAATAGCATTATCATCTGTTTTTACGCTGGTGTGCGGCTGGTAAAGATCACTCACTTCGATTAAAACAAGCCACAGTGCACCTTCTAAGGAGTCTCATTTTGTACCATCAAGTTAGAGAACACAAGAATTAAGAGCGAGACAGACAAGGGATGGAGAGAGAAGGAAAGACACATAACTTGGTTTCCTCTGTGGCTCAGAAGGGATTTTACTGTCAGTTGTGGATTGATTTGTATCAGTAGCTTACTTACAAGCATTTGTGCATAGTAAACCTACCCCCATCATGAAAGGCTTCATCTGGATACAGTTCATATCTGGATACAATGCTTATTGACAGATATGTTTCATCACTCAACTAAGCAACATCTTCAGTTAAACTGACTGCAGGTAACCCCACCCTTACAAATAATACAGTACAATACAGTTGCATAGCGACCGAAACCAACGACCAGTTTCATATGCAAATATGGGTGTGACCATTAACGAGAGTTTCAAAGGACATGTGTACTATTCACAGAGGATTTGGGAATGTTTGCAATCACAGCATTGTAGGATGGTAACAGATGTACTCTTAGGCCACCCTTCGGTTCAGGGATGGTCGTTCCCACTTCACATAGCTGGCTTCTTTGACTCCCCGTTCAAACCGTCGTTCCTCCCCATCAAGGATGTGCACATCCTCATCCCTGGAGCGACCATCGCTGACCCGAGGGAGGGCCTAAGAGTACATCTGTCACCATCTTACAATGCTGTGATTGCAAACATTCCCAAGTCCTCTGTGAATAGTGCACATGGCCTTTGAAACTCTCGTTAATGGTCACACCCGTATTTGCATATGAAACTGGTCGTTGGTTTCAGTTGTTATGCAACTCTATTGTTGGGTATTGTTTATAAGGGATGCCTGCAGTCAGTTTAGGGCCCAGACACACCAAACTGACTAGCGGCTACGAAGGCCAACTTTTGTGTCGCTTCACATCGCCTGCTGTCTCGGCCAAAAAGTAGCACTTGAACTCACCACAAACACTACAGCCGATGGCCCTGATTTGCTCGCTTAGCACTGATTCACTAAGCTGAACAGCCAATCAGTGATCTCTTTCACTGACTGGCTCCGCCGATTCAACATGCTGAATCGGCCAAAAAGCTGCCAACAGGGTCTGACTAGTGCCGATGGTATGGGACACACCACAGAAACTAGGGTCACTGACAGCCCGACATTGGCCAGTCGCTGACTGTTGGCCTGGTGTGTCAGGGCCCTTCAACTAAAGATGTCACTTAGTTGAGTGATGAAACATATCTGTCAGTAAAAGTTATATCCAGATGTACTGATTCAACCTTCTTTGACTGTCTTACCTGGATTATTGAGCATGCATCAAGACATTCACCAGAAACACATTTCACAACTAGTGGAAACAAAGCTGACTTGCTGATTGACAGATATTGACTGGACAGTTTAGTTTTAGTTTTTTGTCCCCCCCCCCCCCCTTTTAAACATGCCCTTTGAAATTGGCCAGAGGGGGACTTTGGAGAAGGGTTGATTGAAAATGAAATACCATCACAAGGCAAGATAATCAATGGGTGTGTTTATATGCATGTCAGAGAAGGTGACTATACATGAATCCGGGGAAGTCCCGGGAGTAAACAAGTCACCATTACTGTGGTGGCGTCTCCCTACAATACGCATGCATTTAAATGCAAGCTGTCATAACAAGTGTGCAATATTCTACTTTTACCTTTAATTTCTGTGCAACGTTACTTTTGACAACGATGTCTAGGAGTAGACAAACCTGTGCAATTCTCAGCTGCTCCAGCAGTAGAAGCCATCTTCAACTTTGGAAAAAAATTGAATGCAAAACACACAAGCCTTTACATGATGGAGAGTGCCCGTCTGAGACCATACTGTTTACATAGATTCCCTGAGCGTGTAGAGGACCAAGATATTCGCCAGAAGTGGATCAAGAATATGAACAGAAAAGACTCTGTTCCCAATAACAACGGCACAGTAGGTTTTGATTCACAGTAGTCGAGCTCGATTCATCTAGGGTTACAGTTACAACCCATGCTGCTGTCACTGTCAGCAGGCAGCAGCACACTGACTCACTGCAGTAATGGTGGCGCTACCAGATGGTGGAACACACAAATTGGTCACCGGATTCGTCTATAGACAGAAGAAGAAAAGAAGAAAGTGTAGTCGTGGCAGGGGTCAGAGGCAGACATTTGATTGTTCTTTTGTGTGTGCGTCCATGTATGTGCATGTGTGTGTGTCTTCAAGCAACACAGGATGCCACCCACGGCACGTTCATAGACATACAACTTTGAACGCTTGCCTTCATATTTCCTACAAACTAAGTTTATCTGTTGACTTAGGGCCACGCCTCGAAACCAGCTGTCCCTCTTATTAAAGTGTCTTGTCTTCATTTATGATGCTTTTAACTTCTTTTTATTAATTGTTAATTGCTATTTTATGATTGCTATATTTTGATTTTATATAGCCTGTAAAGCACTTTATAGACTCTAAAAAGGCCATATCAGTAAGTTATGACTGTACTTTAGGCACCTCTTTTAAGACAATATGTAAATCTGAATCAATGTCTGCCATGACTTTAAAGATGGAGATGAGGGCTGTGACCAACTGTGATACCTCTGCTGAGGGGAAACTAATAGACAAATATTTCTTGTCCTTCAACAGTTATTGTTATGGTGCTCTTAGACAAGGCATTTAGTTCCAAACTTAAAAGAGAAGCTGCTTAGTGGCTAAAGACTAAATGAAACTGTGGTTGTATCAGAGGGGACTCATAGCTATGAAAAGTGACATTATGTCAAGGAATTTCTGAAAAAAAAAGAACCATATTTGCTCACCTTACCTGATGAAGGCTGACAAAAAAGTTGTGTTCATTTCCATGTGGGTTCTGTGTATGTTGTATGTTTGTTAGCACTCATTTGTGTGTGTGTGTGTGTGTGTGTGAGAGAGACAAACTTTGTGTGTGTGGGGGGGTGCACATGCGTGCATGTTGAGAGTTGAGAGTGTTGGTTTGTCTCTTTATCAACTGGCTTTTGTGAAAAGGGTGCAAAACGGAGAGCGACAGGGCCAAATCATCCTCACCCCAGCTTTAGCAAAAAGCCAAAGAATAATACATTTCATAAATATTTATACCTGTCTCTGATTTCATATTCATCTATCGGAGAGAAGCAAGGGGATAGGGAGCCATTCTGGTGCAGGCAGGTCTGCACTTTTCATTCTCCCCAGAACATTGCTGTAATGTATTGGGAGCTGTAGAGCAACACGGCTTTGAGATGCACTTTGGATATGAATTCTTAGCCTCCCCAGGCTTGGAGAACACACACACACACACACACACACACACACACACACACACACACACACACACACACACACACACACACACACGTGTGTATTGTAGTATTTTCTTTGCCTGCAATACAAAATTGGTTTATTATAAACCCAATTAGATGATTTAATATCTGTTTTAAGAATAGTAATCTGTTACAAAATGGAGCAAACTTTGAAAATACCAACATTTATTGATTTTGTTCTGTTTATCCTTTTTTTTATTTTTTATTTTTTTTACCATAACCTGATATCTCAATCTCCTGATTTGCAGTTTTTTTCCATTTGCTAACAAGCATCGGTCATTACTGAAGCCACCCTTCGTACAGTCTGCATTACTGACATGCATCTTGGCCAAAGAGTTAAACTGACCTCCGCAACTCACTCAACCACCAAAACACTACATACATGTCTCAAAATAAGCTCGGTTGACCATAACACTGGCAACAAATCTCACTCTGAGAGAGCACATTGTCACTCATACCACACCGACCAAAAAAACACTAACCGGGAGTACTACATAAATGATGAACTTTTATCTTTGAAGTTTGAATGATTTTTCACATGAATCAATGTTTCTTTATAGAATAAGAAAAACACCTTTTCACTTTATTGACTGTACTAAAATATACGTAACAAGAATGAATCAGAAATGCAGCAATGTGCTTCAAATCATAATTTACTTGTGAAAAATAAAGTTGAGTAAAAAAAAATAAATGGCGCAGTGGTTAGCACAGTCGCCTCACAGCAAAAAGGTCCTGGGTTCGAGCTCCTGGGTAGTCCAACCTTGGTGGGTCATCCCAGGTCGTCCTCTATGTGGAGTTTGCATGTTCTCCCCGTGTCTGTGTGGGTTTCCTCCAGGGGCTCCGGTTTCCTCCCACAGTCCAAAGACATGTAAGTTAGGTGAATTGGCCATACTAAATTGTCACTAGGAATGACTTACAGCACTGTGGGGGTTCTAGTCCTCCCTCTCTCCTGCATTTGATCACGAGTTCTTATCAACATCACATCTTATGTGCTCTGGCGATGCATCTTGGAAAGTATCTTCTGGAGTGTCTAATCCAACCTTGGCAGTCTTCAGGAGAAGTGTCTCCACACCCTGCATTCATGGCATCCAGTAACGACATCTGGTCATTTGGATTGTGGTCATAGTAAACCTTCCACCTCCAAGTAGAGAAAAAGTCCTCTATAGGGTGTACAGTTAAGGTCAAAATGATTAGCCCCCCAGGAACTATGGAACATTTCCCTAAAATTCTGCCCAATGTTTGCATCGTTCATAAATGTTTACATAGTAAAACATTCATCAATGTTAAGGCCCCTGTTTGGTACATTTTGGAATGTAAAATAAATCTTCAGGTTTGCTTTATACCAAATGTATTGAAAATTGAGGTGGTCAAAATTATTAGCCCCCGTGTGATTTTTTTTTTTTTGCTTTCAAGCCACACCTGAGCAATCAATCAACATTGAACTTTACTTAAGGGACTCCAATGAACAGGGCTAGTTGCACTTGAACACTTGATTGAGAGGGACTAAAATTCTTGGTAAGAAGTAATTTCATCCTGCCAAAAAGTAAAGAATTTAGTCTGGAACTCAGAAAGAAGATGGTGGATGCTCATTTTAAGGGGGAAGGCTATACTGCCATTTCCAAGTGTTTCACAGTGTCTAGAACAGCTGTACGTTGCATCACTGCAAAGCACGAGAAGACAAATTATGTTAGAAACGAACCTGGGCGTGGTCGAAAGTGCAAGATTTCGGAGAGGAAAATAGAGATGTCAACAACAATCCCCGGATCTCTGCCAAGATGGTTTTTGCTGAACGGGCCTCTTTTGGATGTGATGTTTCAAGGAAGACTGTTGTGAGGGCTCTTCATTGTGGTGGGTTTCGAGGTCATCATCCAAGAAAAACGCCATTGCTCACTCAGCGGCACATCAAAGCCAGACTGAAGTTTGCCCGTCAACATTTGAAGCATGGGCATGAGTTTTGGAAGTCTGTCCTTGGGTCTGATGAGACTAAACTTGAGCTGTTTGGGCACATGGATGTTGCTTTTGTTTGGCGAAGGAAGGGAGAGGCCTTCAACCCTAAAAACACAGTTGCCACAGTGAAACATGGTGGTGGGAGCATGTGGGGCTGTTTTGCTGCTTCAGGCACAGGGAACCTTGTTCGGGTGCATGGGATCATGAAGAAAGAAGATTTGAAGGATAATGTAAAGAAATCTGCTGCTAGTCTAGCTTGAGGTCGCTACTGGGTCTTCCAGCAAGACAATGACCCGAAGCGTACATCCAAGTTGGTCCAAAAGTTTTTGAAGGACACCAAAATCAAGGTCCTGGAGTGGCCCTCTCAGAGTCCAGATCTCAATCTTATTGAGAATCTGTGGCGGGAGCTCAAGGTTAATGTTCATGCTCGAAAACCACACAATTTGGATGAGCTGGAACAATTTGCCATGGAAGAATGGGCTAAGATCCCTCAAGAGGCATGTGCCAACCTAGTTAGGAACTACCGTAAGAGGTTGTAAGTCAGAAAGGTTACACTATTGACTATTAATTGTCAGATGCCTAATGATTTTGGCCTTGTGATTTTTGTTGTTTCTTGTTTCAATTCAGTGCATCAGTAAAATATCTTAATCAAGATTAGTGGAGATGATGTTGTCTTTGTTCTTTTGGAAGCAATTAAGCTATAAACACTTTTGGTTATGGTCATTTTCATGGAAAAGTTAAGGGTTTTGTTTGATTTCATAAAGGGGGCTAATAATTTTGACCTTAACTGTAGGAAGGGGGACTGTGGAGGCAGGAATAGTACTGACATCCTGGGATGTGCAGCAAACCAGTCTGTGACTGCATCCACAGTGGTGCAAGGCCACATTAACCAATACAATAATGAAGGTAGGGGAGTTCTGCCCCTTGACTTTTCTCCTCTACTGGCATAAGCGGATTATGAAATAAAAATGAATAAAAGCAACTTTATTTTGTCATTGTAGGTTACAATGCAGGTCATCCAGAAAATAAATGAGCCTCTCTGTATTGTAGGAGCCAATGAGTGGTTTGTTTAACAGCAAACCATCATTGGACAGTGTTGCACACATTATGATGTTAGCTGCTGTCTGGCCTGGGACATCCATGGTTGCTCTCTGTCCAATCACATTTCCTCCCCCTGTAGCATGTTTTTGCTAGGTTGAATCCAGTGTCATCCACAAAGATGAATGAATGTATGTGTAGTTTACCTGGTTTCCATCTCCCTTACTCTAAAATACAGTAAATTTACAGTACTTATGCGTAGCTGTGTGTATGTACCCTGTTTGGTTATTGAACAGACATCTTACCTGGACATATTGATACATATTGATAACATGTTCTTTCACATGTTCACCATTTCTCTCAAAGGCTACAGTGTACAGCTGATTTGTCCTTATTTTATGTTTCTCTACAACACTGGCAATTGTTGTTTTGCTGATCGTATTCACATTCTCAAAAGTGATATTGTCTGCCAGCACTCTTCCTGAATTCCCCACAGTTTTATTGCATTGTTGCGAATTACCATGTCAACAATGGCAATTTTCTACGCATCTGAAAGTAATTCTTCCTCTCCCTCCTGTCCCGTGGGAGGCAACCTTTGGATCCTACAGTGAAACACAATCAATATATTTCAAAATGTCAGTACATGTAAAAATGTCAACATACTGTATTGTACTGTAATATGTAGTTATCATTGAAAGATACACAGCTCACCTGTTTTGCCAGAAACTTTATACTTTTGATGCAACTGTTGAATGCTGCAGATTTGGTTGCATCCTTAAACATGCCTCTCTCAAAGAGAAACCATAGTTTACAACATGGTCAATAATTGTGGTCCATATCATCAGAGACCACCGTGCTTGGTCTTTCTCTCCTTTTTTTTTTGTTTTCCTCCCCTTTTTCTCCCCACTCTTCCGAGCTGTTACGGTCGCTGCTCCACCCCCTTTGCCGATCCGGGGAGGGCTGCAGACTACCATGTCTCCTCTGATACATGTGGAGTTCCGAGCCGCTTCTTTTCACCTGACAGTGAGGAGTTTTGCTTGGGGGACGTAGTGCGTGGGAGGATCACGCTATTCCCCCCACTTCCCCCTCCCCCCTGAACAGGCGTCGCGACCGGCTAGAGGAAGCGCTAGTGCAGCAACCAAGACTGCTGACTGTGTCAAGAGTTTTGACAATGTGACTTCAGTTTTGACGATGCATGTTAGTGATTGAAAACAACTGTAATCTTTTTTAAATCCTTTTTTTTTTACTTGCTGTAATGTGAAGTGCAGTATATGACATATTAATGCACAAAATGTGGTATATTTATGTATATTCATTGATTGATTTAATTTAAGTGACACTTTGCGCTGATTGCATTGCGAGGCATTATCTGTCAAAACCTAGGATGGGGAGGGGGGCAGTCTGGGACGTCTGATTCAGATGTTAAAAAGAATGATGTACCTACCCAAAAAATTGATACTGCAAGGACATCAGGTTATACGCTTTCATAAATCTAAATGACTCTCCGGCAGGCAGCAGTAATAACAAGCATCTTAATCTATATGTATCAGGGTTGAATGTGTGAATGCGGGCATGCCATCGGGGTTATCAACAGGGCACCTTCATTCAGGTTTGGCCCGCTGCATAGGTAGTATAGGCAAATGCTAGGGGCGCAGTATGCTCTAGGGGGCGTATAACTTCGACCTAAAAGAAAAACTTTTTTTTAAAATATATATATTTTTACGCACCCCTTTCAATATGATATAAACATGTTTTCCAAATATATTAATTACGTTATGCACAAACAAAATCCATCCACCCATTATCTGAACCGATTATCCTGCTCTCAGGGTCGCAATGATGCTGGAGCCTATTTACAGCAGTCATTGGACAGCAGGCAGGGAGACACCCTGGACAGGCTGCCAGGCCATCACAGCCCCCCCCCCCCACACACACACACACAGACATTCATACCTAGTGACAATTTAGTATGGCTGATTCACCTAACTTGCATGTCTTTGGACTGTGGGAGGAAACTGGAGCCCCGGAGGAAACCCACACAGACACGGGGAGAACATGCAAACTCCACACAGAGGATGACCAAGGTTGGACTACCCCGGGGCTCGAACCCAGGACCTTCTTGCTGTGAGGCGACTACGCTAACCACCGTGCCGCCACACAAGCAAAATAATGTTCTTAATTGGATCTTGAAGTTTGCACTGTCCCCTCATTCTCACTATTAACATGCGGTAATTAAGGGGGAGCTCACCACCCTACTATCACTACCTATCCTGATTGAGTGACTTCCACTGTTATGATGATGACATGTCTAAAAAGCTAAAATTACCTGGTGCCCAGGGGAGATAAAACAAAAAAAAGGAGGAAGAAAATTGTGAAAAAGATGAAGATATGTGATTAACATTAATATACAATTTTTAGTGTTTTGCTACAACTAATGTTATTACTTTATCTGAGCTAGTTCAAATGGCTACTTTACTGCATGAGGCTAAGCAAAATAATGTTTGCATCATTGGTTTATCTGAATCTGTGTTTCTTTCTTTTGACTATTATCCAGTTATCATCTGTTATATATTTATCACCATTTGACTCTAGTTTGTCATTAGATTTAGGCCAGAAATGACCTTTGCTTAAACTGATTAAAAACAAATAATGCCACTGTATTTATTGATCAGTAGCTAGGCTTGTTATAACAAAGCTATTAATTGAATTCCATTTGATATCACATTTTTACAGTATTGGTGTAGGCATAGTTTTTATTGCTTGATAAAGTAGACACAATTTATTCCCATTAAAAACACTTAGCTTTTTAATCATCATTACAATATGATATGAGATTATTATTGTATACCTGTGCCAACTCATAATGTTCATATTGACAGTGGCTTTTTTTACTTTATCGCTTTTACTTTATAGATGCACTTTTAAATATTTTCTCTACAACCACCCTCTTCAACCTTTTGGGCTTCCTGGAGACACTCCCTCATCTTTGCCTCAGGCAGGTGATGCACCACCCAGCTCCACATCCAGCTCCATATCTTCAGCTTAGTCAGGTGATGCAGTGTCAGGCTCCCTAGCTTTCCGGAATCAGGAACACTTTATTTGTCTTTTCATTTCATGTACTTGTGTACAAGAAATTAAATGAAATATAATTTCCCCCAGCCCACAGCAGTGCAACACAAAGACAAAAACATGTTTAAACTACAAGAACACATATATCAAACTACCAATAAAAAGAGAAAACAAATGCCAGGATGGCTGTCGGAACTGCCGGTCTGCATGGGTTAGCAGTTAGCTTAGCCTGCCTTGCTTCCACATCCTTTCAGACCGTCCTCGGTGTTTCCTCCTTGGCACAGCTCCAGGCAGGGCCATGGTCCTTGGGCCCACCAGACGCAGCAGACCAAGCTCCCCCAGCCGATCCAACCCCAGCTCTCCCAGCCAGACAACCTTGACACACCTCCCTGCACTCCACATGACGACACCAAAACATAGTCAACGTTAGGCGAGGCCACCGCCTGACCGCCCCCAGTGCCATCAGAACTGCCGGTCTGCATGGGCCAGCAGTTAGCTTAGCCTGCCCCGCTTCCACGTCCTGTCAGACCACCCTCGGTGTTTCCTGTTCGGGCGGAGCTCTGGGCAGGGCCATGGTCCCTGGGCCCACAAGATGCAGCAGACGAAGCTCTCCCAGCCAATCCAGCACCAGCTCTCCCAGGCCATCAAATGAAGATGTGGACAAAGACACTGCATGGTCGGTACTAGGTGAGGCCGCCTAAAACGTAAATTCATGCTGCCATCTTCCCAAAGCGGACTGGATTTGTCTACTGATAAACAAATATCTATTGTGGCAAGGCTACACCTAGTATAGACTCAGCTAAGTGGTTCCCTGTCCTGTCCAATAATTTAAGAACAAAGTATGTTTGAAGGGAGCCATATCAAATTAAACCAACCTTTGCCTGTCCAAAGCAAATAGATGGAAGGAGGTATAAGAAGGAATATTTCTATTGAGTTTTGGTCAATGGAGAAAAAAAATATCAAAAGAAGCTGGCTAATGTGTTCCGAGAAGAATGATAATCTGTATTGCTTTTGTTTTAAGATGTTTTCTCATAAATATATTTCAAATCGAACAAAGAACTGAGGGATTGGAAAAATACAATTTCATTGCTGAAGACCCATGAAACGGCAAGGAACATACAGTGCATCCGGAAAGTATTCGCACCCCTTCACTTTCCCCACATTTTGTTATGTTACAGCCTTATTCCAAAATGGATTAAATTCCTTTTTTTTCTCATCAATCTACACACAATACCCCATAATGACAAAGTGAAAAAGGTTTTGTAGAAATTTTTGCAAATTTATTAAAAATAAAAAACTGAAATATTGCATGTACATAAGTATTCACACCCTTTACTCAGTACTTGGTTGAGACACTCTTGGCAGTGATTACAGCCTCAATTTTTCTTGGGTATGAAGCTACAAGCTTGGCACACCTATATTTGGGGTATTTCTCCCATTCTTCTCTGCAGATCCTCTCGAGTTCTGTAAGGTTAGATGGGGAGTGTCGCTGCACAGCTATTTTCAGGTCTTTCCTGAGATGTTCAATGGGCTTCAAGACTTTGCTGTGTGCTTAGGGTCATTGTCGTGTTGAAAGGTAAACTTTCGCCCAGTCTGAGGTCCTGAGCGCTCTGGAGCAGGTTTTCATCAAGGATCTCTCTGTACTTTGCTACATTCATCGTTCCCTTGATCCTGACTAGTCTCCCAGTTCCTGCCGCTGAAAAACATCCCCACGGCATGATGCTGCCACCACCATGCTTCACTGTGGGGATGGTATTAGCAAGGTGATGAGAGGTGCCTGGTTTCCTCCAGACGTGACATTTGGCATTCAGGTCAAAGAGTTTAATCTTGGTTTCATCAGACCAGAGAATCTGGTTTCTCATGGTCCGAGAGTCCTTTAGGTGCTTTCTGGCAAACTCCAAGCGGGCTGTCACGTGCCTTTTACTGAGCAGAGGCTTCCGTCTGGCCACTCTACCATAAAGGGCTGATTGGTGGGGTGCTGCAGAGATGGTTGTCCTTCTGGAAGATTCTCCCATCTCCACAGAGGAACGCTGGAGCTCTGTCAGAGTGACCATCAGGTTCTTGGTCACCTCCCTGACCAAGGCCCTTCTCCCCCGATTGCTCAGTTTGGCTGGGCGGCCAGCTCTAGGAAGAGTCCTGGTAGATCCAAACTTCTTCCATTTATGAATGATGGAGACCACTGTGCTCTTCGGGACCTTCAAAGCTGTAGACATTTTTTGTACCCTTCCCCAGATCTGTGCCTCGATACAATCCTGTCTCAGAGGTCCACAGACAATTCCTTTGACTTCATGGCTCGGTTTCTGCTCTGACATGCACTGTCAACAGTGGGACCTTATATAGACAGGTGTGTGCCTTTCCAAATCATGTCCAATCAATTGAATTTACTACAGGTGGACTCCAATCAAGATGTAGAAACATCTCAAGGATGATCAGTGGAAACAGGATGAACCTGAGCTCAATTTTGAATGTCATAGCAAAGGGTGTGAATACTTGTGTACATGCAATATTTCAGTTTTTATTTTTAATAAATTTGCAAAAATTCCTACAAAACCTTTTTCAATTTGTCATTATGGGGTATTGTGTGTAGATTGATGAGAAAAAAAGGGAATTTAATCCATTTTGGAATAAGGCTGTAACATAACAAAATGTGGGGAAAGTGAAGGGGTGTGAATACTTTCCGGAAGCACTTTAACACACAAATGGCAATATGGAATGTGCTTGAGGTTCACATTGAACAAAAGAAAATGTTTGATCAACAAGAAATGGCTTGTTGAGGCTGAGAGAAATAGGTGGTGCCAGGTCCTTAGACTGGTAGCCATAATTCAGTCATTAGCTCAGAGAAATATGGCTTTCAGAGGAACAACAGATACTCTCAACCAACCAGACAATGCTAATTTTCTTAAAGAAGTGGAGCTTATGGCTAAGTTTGATCCCATGATGAAGCAGCATATAAACAGAGTGCAAAGTGGAGTGAGCCATCATACACACTATCTTGGCAAAACAATACAAAATGAACTAATAATGTCCATTTGTGCAAACGATTTTGGAAAAAAATGTGGAGGAAGTCAAAGCCTCTAAATATGTCGCCATTATTTTGGATTACACACCTGATTTGAGTCACAAACAAGAGCTCTCTATTATTGTTCAGGATAGTTTCACTGGGAGACCCACCACAATTAAAAGGACCACTTTATGGGTTTTCTTATGACAGAGGAGTCAACAGGGGGAAGCATTTCATACCATCTTCTACAAAGGCTTGATGAGCTCAACATCCCCTTTGAGGACTGTAGAGGACAGTCCTGTGATATTGGGACCAACATGAGGGGAAAGAACAAAGTTGTTCAAGTCAGGCTCCTCCAACAAAATCCACTAGACTAGCTCTTTTTGTTCCTTGCTGTGCCCACACTTTAAAATCTGGTTGTAGCCGATGTTGCAAAGACTTCTCGAGATTATGTTTGCTACTTTAGCTATCTGATGAAAATTTTCACTCTGTTCTTAGTGTCCACTCAGAGATGGACCATACTTCTCAAACGTGTCAAAGCCACCTTGAAGTCATGATCAGAAACGCGATGGGAGAGTTGGGTGAAAAGTACTGAGGCAGTAAGGTGCCAAGCTGCTCAAGTTAGATACACCCTAACTGAGTTGGGAAATTCTACTGCAGATCCTCCTGTGTGCGTTTCCCTTGCCCATTCCATCTCTGTCCCTCCCTGCCTTCAGCCCTTCAGCACTCTCTATTTTAGTCGTTGCCATTTCTACACCTGTCCACCAGATGCCCCCGGACTTTCCTTCCTGTTAACCACACCTACCTGTGCACCTGCTGCCCATTCCTTCATCAGCTCATCTTTACTTAAACTGGTCTCAATCTTCCATTCCCTGCCAGTTTGTCATAGTTACTGTCTGTTCCTTCACGATCCTGTGGTTTAGACTTTCAGCCTTTTTCTGACCTGTTTGCTTGCCTCTTCGCTTTTTGGACCTTGTTTGCCTGATCCGGACTCATTCCCCTGATTACTAATTGTAGGCTTGTCATTTGTGTTTTGAACATTAAAGCCTTCTCATTCAACCAGTCTGTCCATCGAGTCTGCATTTGGGTTCTCCACATGTCTGCCCCATTCTCATTCACAACAATCCTCATATTAAAGTTGAGGCACAGTCTTTGGCTGAAGAGGTTGGTTCATACAGATTTACTTTTTTGTCAGTTGTCTGGTATCCTCGGCAAGATTCGATGTCAGCAAACTGATGCAATTAACTACAGTGCAGTTGGATGTGGCTGTGGGCTTCCTGAGGAAGATGAAATTCATTCTCTCACCAACTACAGACAGAAGCCTCACTGATGCCAAACTAGCAACAAAGGAGATCTACACTCACCGGCCACTTTATTAGGCACACCTGTCCAACTGCTCGTTAACGCAAATTTCTAATCAGCCAATCACATGGCAGCAACTCAATGCATTTAGGCATGTAGACATGGTCAAGACGATCTGCTGCAGTTCAAACCGAGCATCAGAATGGGGAAGAAAGGTGATTTAAGTGACTTTGAACGTGGCATGGTTGTTGGTGCCAGACGGGCTGGTCTGAGTATTTCAGAAACTGCTGATCTACTGGGATTTTCACGCACAGCCATCTCTAGGGTTTACAGAGAATGGTCCGAAAAAGAGAAAATATCCAGTGAGCGGCAGTTCTGTGGGCAAAAATTTCTTGTTGATGCCAGAGGTCAGAGGAGAATGGCCAGACTGGTTCGAGCTGATAGAAAGGCAACAGTAACTCAAATAACCACTCATTACAACCGAGGTATGCAGAAGAGAATCTCTGAACGCACAACACGTCGAACCTTGAGGCAGATGTGCTACAGCAGCAGAAGACCACACCGGGTGCCACTCCTGTCAGCTAAGAACAGGAAACTGAGGCTACAATTCGCACAGGCTCACCAAAATTGGACAATAGAAGATTGGAAAAACGTTGCCTGGTCTGATGAGTCTCGATTTCTGCTGCGACATTTGGATGGTAGGGTCAGAATTTGGCGTCAACAACATGAAAGCATGGATCCATCCTGCCTTGTATCAACGGTTCAGGCTGGTGGTGGTGGTGTAATGGTATGGGGGATATTTTCTTGGCACACTTTGGGCCCCTTAGTACCAATTGAGCATCGTGTCAACGCCACAGCTTACCTGAGTATTGTTGCTGACCATGTCCATCCCTTTATGACCACAGTGTTCCCATCTTCTGATGGCTACTTCCAGCAGGATAACGCGCCATGTCATAAAGCTCGAATCATTTCAGACTGGTTTCTTGAACATGACAATGAGTTCACTGTACTCAAATGGCCTCCACAGTCACCAGATCTCAATCCAATAGAGCACCTTTGGGATGTGGTGGACCGGGAGATTCGCATCATGGATGTGCAGCCGACAAATCTGCAGCAACTGCGTGATGCTATCATGTCAGTATGGACCAAACTCTCTGAGCAATGTTTCCAGTACCTTGTTGAATCTATGCCACGAAGGATTAAGGCAGTTCTGAAGGCAAAAGGGGGTCCAACCCGGTACTAGCAAGGTGTACCTAATAAAGTGGCCAGTGAGTGTATGAGGAGATGAATGTCGAGGCTGTACTCAAAGAAAAAGAGGCTTAAAACCACAAAATGGCAATTCAGCCACATAGCTTCACATGAGCCTATTGATGATTCATTAAAGCAACTGGAGATTCCATTCTTCAATGTGATAGTGAATTCTGCCATATGTTCACTTGATGTAAGGTTTGAGACCCTGGAAGCAGTCCAAGACAAATTTAGAGTGCTGTTGAACTTCACTAACATGCAAAGAGGACTTGCTAAAGCAGTGCAAAGCCCTGAGTGACACACTGACTCCGGAAGGGCAGTCACACCTCGATGGCAGTGAAGTGGCTTCAAATTGGAGCAGTCTCCCCAACTTGCCATCAATAATATGACTATAATGCAACTTCTGACTTTCCTAAATGAAAAGAAGCTGGCAGAAATCTATCCTAACACATGGGCAGATTTAATAATAATAATAATACATTTTGTTTGTGGGCGCCTTTCAGAGCACCCGAGGACCCATTACAGAACACAATTAAAAAAATAAAAATAAAAAAAATAAGCAGCACTGTATCAGACAGCATAAGATCAAAACAAAGCAGAGTAGACAATAAAAAGTTAATACAACCGATAAGTAAAAACATCATCATTAGCACAAAACTCAATGAAGTGTGGATCCGACTGAATATGCCAGTTTGAAAAGGTACTTTTGAGATGGGATTTGAAGATTGAAACAGAGTCAATGTTGTGAATGTCTTGTGGGAGAGAGTTCCATAGGTGGGGGGGGGGCAGAAGGACTGAAGGCTCTAGACCCCATGGTAGTCAAGCGGGCCAATGGTGTTTTGAGTTGGAGAGCAGAAGTGGAGCTGAGAGTGCGGGAGGGTGTGTGGATATGAAGGAGTTCAGAAAGATATGAAGAAGCTAGGTTATAAAGGGCCTTAAAGGTGAGAAGCAGGATCTTGAAGTCAATATGGTATTTAACAGGGAGCCAATGGAGTTGCTAAAGAACAGGAGTGATATGATCTATGGAAGGAGTTCTGGTAATGATAAGGGCAGCTGAATTCTGGACTAGTTGAAGTTTATGAAGACACTTGAGGGGAAGACCAAAGAGGATAAAATTTCAGTAGTCAACACAGGATGTAACCAGGGTGTGAATGAGTATGGCAGTGCTGTTCAGTGTAAGTGACGGGCAAAGATGATTAATATTGCGTAGGTAGAAGTATGCAGACCGAGTAACATTGTTTATGTGAGCTTCAAAAGATAATGTGCTATCCAAGATGACTCCCAACCTGAGGTGATGGAGGAACTATAGAATTGTCGGTAGTTAGAGAAGAACTATCATGTTTAGCCAAAGTAGATTTAGTACCTACTAGGAGGACCTCAATTTTATCATTATTAAGCTGAGGAAGTGGAATGAAAACCAGGATTTAATTTCTAGTAAGCAGTCAGAAAGAGAAGTGGGTGGAAGAGTGGAGGTAGGTTTCGTGGATAGATAAAGCTGGGTGTCAGCTGCATAGCAGTGAAATTGAATGCCAAATTTCCTGAAAATGTGGCCAAGATGTAATAAATAAATAATGGATACGAGGGGTCCCAATACAGAGCCCTGGGGAACACCAGCAGGAACAGGAAAGGACTGTGATCTCACATTTTTAAGTTGGACAAACTGAGTGCGGCCAGGGAGATATGATCTAAACCAGTCAAGGGGGGGGGGCAGTTATTCCAATGGAAGCTAATCTCTCTAGGAGGATGTTATGTAAGATGGTATCAAAGGCTGCACTTAGGTTGAGAAGGACAAGTATGGTTAAGAGGCTAGAGTCAGCTGCCATCAACAGATCATTAGTGATTTAACACCAATGCTGTCTCCGTACTGTGCAGGGAGCGAAAACCACACTGGAATTGTTCAAACAGATTGTTGTGAATCAAGTGAGTGTGTACCTGAGATCCAGCTGTTCATTCACGTGTTTTAGAGAGAAATGGTAAATTTGAGATTGGGTGAAAATTATTCAAATTGTTGGAGTCTGCGCCAGGTTTCTTGAGTATTGGAGTTATTGCAGCTGTTTTGAGAGATGAGGGAACAAGGCCAGAGGTAAGGGAGGAATGTATGATATCAGTTATTAAAGAGGATAGAGAAGGTAGACAGGTTTTTACTAAATGAGTAGAAAGGGAGTCTAGCTGACAGGTAGATGATTTGGATTTGCGAATAAGACCAGATATTTCAGCAACAGTTGGGAGTTTAAAACTAGATATTGAAGAAGATAGGGGAACATAGAAGGGTGAATAAGATGAACTGTATGTGGTATTGTTCGACGAGATCAATTGCTGATGAATATTTTAAATTTTCGCATTAAAAAAGGTCATGAAGGTGTTACATTGAGCAATTGAATGCAGGTGAGGTGCAAGAGTGTCTGGTGGCTGTAAAATATTGTTTACCATGGAAAACATGATTCTAGTGTTCCCTTCACCTGGTCTAATTAAATTTGCATAATAAGTCGATTTTGCTGTGGACAGAGCTTCCTTATAATGAAGTACGTGGTCGTCATACATGCCTTTATGAACAGCAAAGCCAGTTTTCATGTAAAGGCATTCCAGGCAACGGCCTTTAGCTTTAAGCTGGCGTAATACAGGTGTAAACCAAGGGGCAGAGTGGGTAAAGGAAACAGATCGGGTTTTAAAGGAGCACGATCATTTAAAAGACTATAAAGTCCGTCATTGTAATAAAAGACCCGTTCGTCTGGGTTGGATAAATTGACTTTGCTTTGAGTATTCTGCCACTCTTCCCATAACAGTGGCTGTTGCAGAAAGGAGCTTCTCTAAACTTAAACTGATAAAAGCATATCTGGGGTCTACCATGGGGCGAGACCATCTAACTGGACTTCCTATAATACTAAGTATAAACCACCAAGTTTCAGAACAGCTATCATGTGATGACATAATCAATGATTCTGCAGCAATAAATGCTAGAAGGGTCCAGTTGTAGAGGATTGCTGTACTTAATAGTTTCAATGTCTTACCGTTTTGATTCTTATTTCTTAACTCATTTATTTTTCTATATATTTAATCACAACAACCTAATGTAAAGAGGTTAAAGAGTTGATATAGTCATTTACCTTTGTGTTATTGTGTTCCATTGATTCATTTTTCTAATTGCCATTTATTCACCAATTGCACATTCTGTTCACACACCGGATTGTACTGAATTTTTTATTTTTTTTAAGACCTTGTTTCTTGTTCATTTTAACCTTACTTAAAATTGGGGCACATAAAGTTTTTTTTCTTTTTTCTAAATGATACGCAATATTTATCTCCGGTTTTTGTTGTAATTTACTTATTTATATGACCTTTTTATATTGAATTTATACATTTAAGTTTTATTGACTGGATAAATAAAGAAGAATAAAAAGAAAATAGTCTTTGACATTATTTATTAGTTGTGCTTCATCCTAAAAAAATTCATTTTTTTCCTAGTATCTGACCAAGGAAATTACTAATGGTGAATTAAAAGCACAAATTTCTGGTCGCAGGGGGTTGCCACAGACAATCTTGCCTAGGGCACCATGTTAGCTAGGGCCAGCTCTGCCTACATTCACCAAAGTCTTGCTGAATTTGGCCCAGCTTTCTAGTGTGCAGGGATCACCTCCCTCTTGAACAGCTCTCAACCCAATGCTACTGTGCCATTTCTATGTATGACCTGTATAGTGGCCACTTTTTTGAGAAGACCTACTCACCACCATAAACAGCAGTGAATCATGCAGACATGGTCAAGAGTTTCAGTTATTGTTCAACCAAACATGATACTGGGGGAGATATGGGATCTTAGCAACTTTTAGCAGGGAATGATTGTGCTGGCTAATCTCCTTGGGTTTTAAACTAGATAGATAGATAGATGTTGCCCTACCCCAATAATGAATGAACAATTATGGTTCTTACCATGACCAATGTTTGGGCCACAGTCATGCTTTAATAGAGTTTGAGTTGTAACATATATAACCAGTTTGCGAAAGACAAAGAGTACTTGCATATAATTATGGTGACAGAAATTTTTGAGAGATGCAGTCATATAACAGGCTACGTCTGGAATGAATCTAAATCTACATCACTGTATTACCCAGCCCACATGAGCTAAGTGTCTTCCTTTTTGGGTTTTTTCAGTTCATCTGCTATCCCTGCTTTGCTTCAAACACCATTTTTGGCACATTTTTCTTCTGCTTCCTGCCAATGTACACTGCTCAAAAAAATAAAGGGAACACCTAAAAACACAATATAGACCTCGATGAATGAAATATTTCAGCTGAACATCTTTATTTATTAGACAGAGGAATGTGTTCAGAGCAAAATAACCTAAGAATGATCAATGGAAATCAAAATCATTAGCCCATTAAGGTCTGGATTCAGAATCATACTCAAAATCAAAGTGGAAAATGAGAACATAGGCTGATCCAACTTCTGTGGAAATTCTTCAAGACGATTCAAAATGAGGCTCAGTAGTGTGTGTGGCCTCCACGTGCCTGTATGCACTCCCTACAACGTCTGGGCATGCTCCTGATGAGACGACGGATGGTCTCCTGAGGGATCTCCTCCCAGACCTGGATCAGGGCATCGGTCAACTCCTGGACAGTCTGTGGTGCGACATCGCATTGGCGGATGGTACGAGACATGATGTCCCAGAGGTGCTCGATTGGATTCAGGTCTGGGGAACGTGCAGGCCAGTCCATAGCATCAATGCCCTCGACATACAGGAACTGCTGACACACTCTGGCCACATGAGGACGAGCATTGTCATGCATGAGCAGGAACCCAGGGCCCACTGCACCAGCATATGGTCTGACAATGGGTCTGAGGATCTCATCCCGGTACCTAATGGCAGTCATGGTACCTCTGGCTAGCACGTAGAGGTCTATGCGGCCCTCCAAGGATATGCCTCCCCAGACCATCACTGACCCACCGCCAAACCGGTCATGCTGGAGGATGTTGCAGGCAGCAGAACGTTCTCCACAGCGTCTCCAGACTCTCTCACGTCTGTCACATGTGTTCAGTGTGAACCTGCTCTCATCTGTGAAGAGCACAGGGCGCCAATGGCGAATCTGCCAACTAAGATGTTCTCTGGCAAAGGTCAATCGGGCTGCACGGTGTTGGGCTGTGAGCACAGGCCCCAATTGTGGACGTCGGGCCCTCATACCATCCTCATGCATTCTGTTTGAGCAGAAACCTGCACATTAGTGGCCTGTTGAAGGTCGTTTTGTAGGGCTCCAGTAGTGCTCCTCCTGTTCCTCCTTGCACAAAGGACCAGATAGCGATCCTGCTGCGGGGTTGTTGTCCTCCTGCGGCCCCCTCCACGTCTCCTGGTGTACTGGCCTGTCTCCTGGTACCGCCTCCATGCTCTGGACACTGTGCTGGGAGACACATCAAATCTTCTTGCCACAGCACGCATTGATGTGCCATCCTGGAAGAGCTGCACTACCTGAGCAACTTCTGTAGGTTGCAGATACCGCCTCATGCCACCTCTAGTGGTGAGGGCACTAGCAAAATGAAAAACTAACCAAAGATCGGCCAGAAAAGATGAGGACAGGCAAATGGTCTGTGGCCACCACCTGCAAATCCATTCCTTTTATAGGGGTTGTCTTGCAAGTTGTCTAATTTCCACCTGGTGGAAATTAGACAATTTACCAACAGGTGAAATTGATTCACAAATCAGTGTTGCTTCCTAACTGGACAGGTTGATATCTCAAAAGTGTGATTGACTTGGAGCTACATTGCATTGCTTATGTGTTCCCTTTATTTGTTTGAGCAGTGTATTTGCTTCATAAACATTTTATGCATTTTTTCCTTTCACTGACCATTAGACAGCTACTTGTTGTCCTAAAGCACCCTGCGCCTGAGGTACTTACCCTCCATATATATATATATATATATATATTTTTTTTTTTTTTTGCTGCAGAACACACAGTGATATCCGAGCAAGACAGGTACATTATATACCAGGCAAAGGAATCACTTTTTTACCACAATGGAAACCCATGTCAGAAAAAAGGTAGTAGTAAATTTGATGTAACCATGGGCAGCTTCAACGGGCTGGAAACTTGTGAACTAGTTGGAATGTATTGTCTCAACTACAGGACCTTGACATCAATGTTGGACTTCATAGGGATGATGGGCTAGCAATTTGTAGCAAAACACAAAGAGAGGTTGAGCAAATTAAGAAAACAGTCTGCAAAATATTTTCAAACAATGGGCTAAAAATCACCATTGAAGCAAACAAAAAAACAAACTGACTTTCTGGTCATCTCAATGGACCATAGGAATGGCATATATACAAGCTGTACATTAAGCCCAACAACACGCTGCAGTATGTTCATAGAGAAAGCAACCACCCACCCTCCAGCTTGAAGAACATCCCAGAAAGAATTAATAGAAGACTCAAAATTGTCATCTAGTGAGTCCATCTTCGATGAAGCTGCACCCCCATACCAAGATGCATTGCAAAAGAGTGGCTACAATTTTAAGCTCAAATACAACCCAACATTAAATACTGACCGCCAGAACATCAACAAACGTTGCAGAAAACGAAACCTCGCCTGGTACAACACACCATACAGTGCTACCGTGGCCACAAACATCGATAAGCAGTTTTTTTAACTTTAGGATAAGTGCTTTGCCCCAGACCATCAACTGAGGAAGATTCAATCAGTAAGCCATCAAAATTAGTTACAGCTGCTTGCCTAACATTAAACAAATAATATAATTTCACAACACAAGAATCATCAGCAAATCAATGACACCATCAGAACCGCACTCCCCCGGCTGCAACTGCCATGTGAACGACTCATGCCCCCTCGAGGGAAAATGCCAGACAAGCTACGGTGACAAAAGATGACAACGACAAAATAGAGGAATACGTCGGTCTAACAGAGGGAACATTCAAAAAGAGGTTTAATGTACATGTGTAGCTTTAGAAACAACCGTTTAAAGAATGTAACATCTTTAAGCTATTATATTTGGTCATTGGTGGACAGAAACATTAATTATTCAACTACCTGGAAATCCTGTCAAAGAACAGGGCATATTCAACAAGCATTAAAATGTGCAATCTATGTCTAAATGAATTTTTTTTTTTATCATTTTCAAACCAGAAATGTCAACATTGAATAACAGGAATGAATTGGCCAGCAGTTGCAGACATGTAGATATAAACACCTATTTTGTAATTACAAATAAATCATGACAATAGACAAATACCAGCCCCCCCCCCCAAAAAAAATTGGACCGTTAGCGATCACGTGTTTTTGAATTTTGAATTGCATCTCTGTTTGCGATCCCGTGTTTTTGAAATTTTTGTATGTTGCACATCTCCCTTCCCCTTTGGACAATGTGCACGTGATGTGCATGACGAGGCAGTAGAGGGTATGTCCTTCCTTGAGTAGTTTTATTGAAAGCTGATGGTTACTTATCGCATGAAACAGGCTTGTACTGTCTCATAGAAAATTTACTTGACTAATTGGATTTTTTATATTTATATATAAAATCCAGACTAATTGGATTTATATATATATATAATCCAGTGAGTCAAGTAAATTTTCTATGAGACTGTACAAGCCTGTTTCATGCCATAAGCAATCAGCAATCATTAGCTGTCAATAAAGCTACTCGGGAAAGAACATACCATTTACTGCCTCGTCATGCACATCACGTGCACAATGTCCAATGGGGAAGGGAGATGTGCAACGTCCAAAATTTCAAAAACGTGAACACTAACGATCCAATGGGGGGGTTAGTATTTGTCTATTAGCATGATTTATTTATAATTACAAAATAGGTGCTTATATCTATGTCTGCAACTGCTGCCCAATTTATTCCTGTTATTCTGGTTTGCAAATGATAAAATATTTTTCAGTTAGACATAGATTGCACATTTTACTACTGGTTGAATATGCTTTGTTCTTTGAGAGGATTTTCCAGGTGGTTCAATAATTAATGTTTCTGTCCACCAATGACCAAATATAACGGCTTAAAGATGTTAAATTCTTTAAACGGTTGTTTCTAAAGCTACACATGTGCATTAAACCTCTTTTTAAATGTTCCCTCTGTTAGACCGACATATGTCTCTATTTTGCTGTTGTCATTTCTCATCACTGTAGCTTGGTGGATAACTCCTTTTGTCTGGCATTTTCTTTTGAGGGGGCATGAGTCGTTCACATGGCAGTTGCAGTTGGGGGAGTCCGCTTATGATGAAGGTGTCATTGATTTGTTCATGATTCCTGTGTTGTGTGACGATATTATTTGTTGAAGGATGCCTAACATTCGTCGCACCTCCCCCTTCCCCATTTGATGTTGTGCACGTGATGTGCATGACGAGGCAGTAAACGGTATGTTCTTTCCCGAGTAGCTTTATTGACAGCTCATGATTGCCAATGGCATGAAACTAGCTTATACTGTCTCATAAAGAATTACTTGACTTGCTGGATTAGTTTGCACCTTATTTGTTGAGCACTTTCCCTACCGTTGAGTGTTTCTTTTAACAAAGTTTTATTCTACACTATACTATATGTAAAAAGTATTGGGACACCTGGCCATTATACCCGCAGGAGCTTTTATGACATCCTATTCCAAATCCATAGGCAGACAGCATCCACTATTCTGGGAAGCCTTTCCACAAGATTCTGGAGTGTGTCTGTGGGATTTTTTGCCCATTCATCAAAAAGAGCATTTGTGAGTTCAGGCACTGATGTCAGACGAGAAGACTTGGCTGGCAATCTCCATTGTAGTTCATCCCAATGGTGTTCGATAGGGTTGAGATTAGGGCTCTGTGCAGGCCAGTCAAGTTCTTCCACGCCAAACTCACCCAACCATGTCTTAATGGACCTTGCTTTGTGCACTGGGGCACAGTCATGCTGGAACAGAAAAGAACCCTCCCCAAACTGTTCCCACAAAGTTGGAAGCATATAATTGTCCAAAATGTCTTGGTATATTGAAGCATCAAGATTTCCCTTCACTGGAACTAAGGGGCCTAGCCCAACCCCTGAAAAACAACCCCATACCATTATCCCTCCTCCACCAAACTGTACAGTTGGCACAATGCAGTCAGGCAGGTAACATTTTCCTGGCATCTGCTAAACCCAGACTCGTCCATCAGACTGCCGGACAGAGAAGCGTGATTCATCACTCCACAGAACACATTTCCGCTGCTCCAGAGTCCAGTGGCAACATGCTTTACGCCACTCCATCCAACGCTTAGCATTGTGCTTGGTGATGTAAGGCTTGCATGCAGCTGCTCAGCCATGGAAACCCATTCCATGAAGCTCCCGGCACACTGTTTTTGTGCTGATGTTAATGCCAGAGGAAGTTTGGAACGCTGCAGTTATTGAGTCAAGAGTGTTGGTGACTTCTATGCACTATGTGCCTCAGCACTCGACCCCGCTGTGTGACTTTATGTGGTCTGCCACTTTGTGGCTGAGTGGCTGTTGTTCCTAAACACTTTCACTTTTCAATAATATCACTTACAGTTGACCATGGAATATCTAGCAGGGAAGAAATGTCAGGAACTGACTTATTGCAAAGGTGGCATCCTATGACAGTACCACGCTTGGATTCACTGAGCTCTTCAGAACGACCCATTCTTTCACAAATGTGTCCCAGTACTTTTGTACATATGGTGTGTATGTGTATGTGTATGTGTGTGTGTGTGTGTGTGTGTGTGTGTGTGTGTGTGTGTGTGTGTGTGTGTGTGTGTGTGTGGCAGCTGGATAGCTCAGTAGGTAAGAATGTCCCATGATGGCAAGACAGCTACCTTGGATATGAGTGAGAGTAACCTGAATAGTCATACCAGCTCAGATGTTGCCCAGGTTAACAAGGTCCGCATCAGGTGTTGGGGAACCAGGGCAACCTGGTGAGAAATGGGCTACTGGAACAAGACATTCATGGACAAGGGCCGAGAACCTGGAACTGATGGAATGCTACTATAACAGCAGACCCCAGGAGAGGGGCTATATGAAGTGACTGTGGGAACTGTGAATCATTAGAGGAGACCTACTTCCACACTAACTCAGAAGCAGCTAGTGGCTCAATGCTCGAATATCAATAGAAGGAAGCTACTGTCATGACTTAAGATGGAGAGGCTCCAACAGGATGACTATACAATTCAGCACCTGAATGGACACCCGGTAGGCTGGAGATACATGAGGACAGACCCCAACCAGTTGAAACAATCTTACCAGCCATGACAGCTGAAGCTACTGAGGTTCAAACGAGAATCATGGCCAGAGTAAAGACAGTCAACCCCCTGGCACATCTAACATGACTCGGTGACAAAGTACCATCACAAAGCCTGCTTGCGGATATGAATGTAGCTTTACACAACATCTCAACTGCCATCATAACAGAGACCAATGAGCTTGTATATGCCAGTGCAACTATAATCCTGGAGATGTTTGGGCACAGAATTAAGAACACATGTCACCAACAGTACCCTCCATGGAAGAGGCTGGAAACCAAGATCAAAGCAGCATGGATAGATGTTAGCCAGTTAATAGAGGTGCAGAAAGGTGTGATGAAAGACAGGCCCGGCTTGAAGAAGTAAAACCAGATGTCCATAAGTGAAGCCCTGGAAACTGCCAAACAAAGACTCACAGCTCTGATTGCCAGGCTGGAGAGAATACACTAGAGAAGTAGAAGCCAAAAGAGTAAATGGCTTGTTCCTCAAAGAACCATCCAGGGTGTACTCCCAGCTGCAGAGTAACAAGGGAAAAACATCAGACCCACCCAGAGCAGAGACTGAGCGATACTGGAAGGATGTATGGGCCAAGGAGGCATCACACAACACCAATGCCCAGTGGCTGGTGGGCCTAAGAGCAGACCACAGCAATATCCCAGAACAAGAACCAGTTATCATCACAGTGGCTGACGTGAGCAAAACTCAGAAAGGAATTGGGACCAACACCACAGGGTCAAAGCATCAGCTACTGGTTGATAGAGTAGTCCCCAAAGACTCTTAAGACCAGACAGACCAACCTGAGTACAGACTGGCTTGACTACAAGAAAGCCTTCGATTCAATGCCCCGCACCTGTTACTGGAGTGCTTTGCACTATACAAAGCCAACAGGACACTAATGGCCTTCATCAAGAACTCAATGTGGCAGTCGATAACAAAACTAGAGGCCAACTCAAAGACAATCACAGAGGTAGCGATCAAATGTGGCATATACCAAGGTGATGACTATTCCTGCTGCTGTTCTACATAGGCCTGAACTCCCTCAGTCAGATCATCACGAAGAGCAGATATAGATATGGGTTCAGAAGTGGAGTTGACCATCACCCACCTCCTATACATGGATGGCATCAAGTTGTATGCCAGGATTGAGTGACACTGACTCGCTGATCCACCTCACCAGGATCTACAGTGATGACATTGGGATGTCATTTGGACTGGACAAGTGTGGTCGACTGGTGGCAAAAAGAGGAAAAGTGGTGAGCACTGAATGGGTTGCAGTACCAGATGGCAGGATAACAGGCATATAGGACAGTTACAAGTACCTGGGTATTCTACAGGCAAATAGAAACCACAAGCAGGCAGCAAGGAGGTCAGCTACAGCCAAATACCTCCAGGGAGTTAGGCAGGTTCTGAGGAGCCAGCTCAATAGGAAGAATAAGATCCAAGCCATCAACACATAGTAAATGCCACAGATATCAGGACACAGAAACTCCTCACAATGCACGGAGGGTTCCACCCGAAGTCCAGCAGCCTGAGGCTGAACAGTAAGCGAAAAGATGGGGGCCGAGGGTTAGTGAGTGTCAGGGCCATTATCCAGGATGAAACAAGGAACATCCCGTGAGTACATCAGAAATAGGGCCCCCCAGGATGAACTGCTGAGTGAATACCTCGGGCAGCAGAAGACAGAGTGCAGACAAAAAAGAAAAGGAGGTATAATTGAAGATCAAGCCCCTCCATGGGATTTACCATCGACAGATAGAAGATGTAGCTGATATTGAGAAATCCTACCAGTGGCTAGAAAAGGCTGGACTGAAGGACAGCACAGAGGCTCTGATCTTAGCAGCACAAGAACACTCACTCAGGACTAGATTGGTTGAGGCAGGGATCTACCACACTAGACAAGACCCAAGATGCAGGCTGTGCAAAGACGCCCCTGAGACAGCCTAGCACTTAGTAGCAGGGTGTAAAATGCTAGCTGGTAAAGCATAAATAAGGCATAAATAAGTGGCTGGGATAGTGTACAGGAATATCTGCACTGAATACAGGCTGGAAGTCCCCAAGTCCAAATGGGAGACACCGCCAAGGTGGTTAAGAATGGCAGAGCTAAGATCGTTTGGGACTTCAAGTTCCAGACTGACAAGCAGGTACTGGCTAATCAAGACGAGACACTGTGGTGGCCGACAAGGAACAGAAGACAGCAGTAGTGATCGATGTAGCAATCCCAAGGTAAGGCAACATCAGGAAGAAAGAGCATGAGCAGCTAGAGAAATACCAATTAGGAATCAGGAACACTTTATTTGTCACTTCATTTCATGTACGCAAGTACATGAAATGAAGTGAAATATTGGCGTGCCCCGCTTCTGCGTCCTGTCAGCCTGCCCTTGGTGTTTCCTCTTTGGGCACAGTGCCAGGCAGGGACCACCAAAGGCTGAAAGAAGAACTAGATTGGATGTGGAAAGTGAAATCCACAGTAGTCCCAGTGGTAATAGGTGCACTAGTGGCTGTGACCCCCCCCCCGCCCCCAAACTGGGGGAGATGCTCCAGCAGATTCCAGGAACAACATCTGAGGTCTCTGTCCAGAGGAGTGTGGCCCTAGGAACAGCCAATACACTGCGCAGAACCCTCAAACTCCAAGGCCTCTGGTAGAGCACCCGAGCTTGAGGAAGACACTCAACCACCCGAAAAAAGGTGAGGGAGAGGTTTTGTTTTTTCCCCCCGTGTCATTTATGCATGAGTCAGATGTGGGCAGTTCTGTGCCATTGCGGATCATGTGTAGGCAGATTTTCTATTTAAACCAAACACAACATAAGTTGAGCGCTTTGGGTGTATAGAAAAGCGCTATATAAATGCAATGATTATTATTATTACTATTTCTTTCCTGTTTCCTGTTTTACATATTGTAGAGCCGGGTCCAAACTATGGACCTGAGGCACTATAGGGCAGATGTCACTTGATTGACAGTACTCATCATAATATGTGTGCTGCTCCGAGTAGGGTGATCTTCTGGACTGCATGGATGTTGATATTGCCTGGGATACGGCTGGTGAACTTTTCCATTCCCTTCTTCACGAGTCCTAGAGCTCCGATGACCACTGGTGTTGTTTTGGTCTTCATTCAGGCCCTCTGTCTCTGCTTTCAGTCTGGTGCTCCTCAGCCACTGGTGTGTCTTTTGTTGGTCTACAGCTGCGTCTTTCATTCTTTTTGGGTACTTCCCATGCATTGCTTTGTCCTTTATTGTTATTATTTCACTGATAGGTTCTTGTCTTGTCTGAAGTGTGCTAATTAGTGACATCCTGTAAACTTGTGTTGTGATTGGTTAGAATAAAATCCTACATTCATGTGGCCCTTGGCAGCTCACCTCTGATCTAAGCGTCTGATCGCAACTGCTTCTTTCAGCCTCCATTTCCACCCTGATAACGGATGCACTGCATCCTTAACCTTTTTTTCTGTAGACTCCATCACCATTGCTTGCAATATTTTATTCATATTTGAACTCCCCTGCTAGGAAAGAGATAAGTAGCTCCAGAATATCTTTTCCATTTAAAGCCTTGCTAAAATACAGGGGAATTGGAGTCTTCATCTAACATATACATATGCAATACCAACTCCCCTGACTTCTCTCCTTTGTCTTTACAATGTCAAAGGTCACATTTGGTGAGTCTATAGTTCTAATCGCAGGAGTTACATCTTAAATTTTACTTGTGTATTTGACCTGACTATGCCCCCAAAGTGTCAACACCTGAATTGACTTCTTTTCATTTAAACTTGCCATCCAACTGTAATCGCTTAACAAAGTTTTTGTATATAACTTTGTTAAAAGAAACACTCAATGGTAGGGAAAGTGCTCAACAAATGAGCAAAATAATCCAGTGAGTCAAGTAAATTCTTTGAGACGGTACAATCCTGTTTCATGCCATAAGCAATCATCAGCTGTAAATAAAAAAATATGTGTGTATATATATATATTGTAGTGAATTTGGGGGCAAGCACAGGAACTGCCACAGCCGGGACATGAACCCGTAGCTCCCGCATCGCGGGAGACACCGCTAACCGCTCGACTAAAGGGTCTGATCCGTTAGTCAAGGGCCAGCGTGTCTACTTCATGTACGTTACAATATATATGCACATGTCTCTTACCTTCTGTATCTATACAGAAATTTCGGGGCTTAACTTCAGTAGAAATAAAGTTCTAGTTGTGATTAATTTTGCTCCCCTACCATAAAATAAATGATATTGTAGGGTCATGGCAGTTGTACAGCTCAATGTTTATGATTTTTGTCAGCTTTAAATGCATTCTAATGCATTATGAATGTGGCCTGCCTGTGCTGAGATTAGTATTAGCTTTAAAATGGCCACCACAGCAATGAAATACCCGAGGTAATTGTTTATTCTGTGTATGATAGCATAATGTAGGGTTCTCAACCTTTTTTGCACCGCAGATTGGTTTAATATTGACAATATTCTGGCAGACCGGGGGAGGGGCGGGGTGGCTTAATAACGACCAGAATATAGGTTAGGCTTATACACTACCGTTCAAAAGTTTGGGATCACATTGAAATGTCCATATTTTTGAAGGAAAAGCACTGTACTTTTCAATGAAGATAACTTTAAACTAGTCTTAACTTTAAAGAAATACACTCTATACATTGCTAATGTGGTAAATGACTATTCTAGCTGCAAATGTCTGGTTTTTGGTGCAATATCTACGTAGGTGTATAGAGGCCCATTTCAAGCAACTATCACTCCAGTGTTCTAATGGTACAATGTGTTTGCTCATTGGCTCAGAAGGCTAATTGATGATTAGAAAACCCTTGTGCAATCATGTTCACACATCTGAAAACAGTTTAGCTCGTTACAGAAGCTACAAAACTGACCTTCCTTTGAGCAGATTGAGTTTCTGGAGCATCACATTTGTGGGGTCAATTAAACGCTCAAAATGGCCAGAAAAAGAGAACTTTCATCTGAAACTCGACAGTCTATTCTTGTTCTTAGAAATGAAGGCTATTCCATGCGAGAAATTGCTAAGAAATTGAAGATTTCCTACACCGGTGTGTACTACTCCCTTCAGAGGACAGCACAAACAGGCTCTAACCAGAGTAGAAAAAGAAGTGGGAGGCCGCGTTGCACAACTGAGCAAGAAGATAAGTACATTAGAGTCTCTAGTTTGAGAAACAGACGCCTCACAGGTCCCCAACTGGCATCTTCATTAAATAGTACCCGCAAAACACCAGTGTCAACATCTACAGTGAAGAGGCGGCTGCGGGATTCTGGGCTTCAGGGCAGAGTGGCAAAGAAAAAGCCATATCTGAGACTGACCAATAAAAGAAAAAGATTAAGATGGGCAAAAGAACACAGACATTGGACAGAGGAAGACTGGAAAAAAGTGTTGTGGACGGATGAATCCAAGTTTGAGGTGTTTGGATCACAAAGAAGAACGTTTGTGAGACGCAGAACAAATGAAAAGATGCTGGAAGAATGCCTGACGCCATCTGTTAAGCATGGTGGAGGTAATGTGATGGTCTGGGGTTGCTTTGGTGCTGGTAAGGTGGGAGATTTGTACAGGGTAAAAGGGATTCTGAATAAGGAAGGCTATCACTCCATTTTGCAACGCCATGCCATACCCAGTGGACAGCGCTTGATTGGAGCCAATTTCATCCTACAACAGGACAATGACCCTAAACACACCTCCAAATTGTGCAAGAACTATTTAGAGCAGAAGCAGGCAGCTGGTATTCTATCGGTAATGGAGTGGCCAGCGCAGTCACCAGCTCTGAACCCCATTGAGCTGTTGTGGGAGCAGCTTGACCGTATGGTACGCAAGAAGTGCCCATCCAACCAATCCAACGTGTGGGAGCTTCTTCTGGAAGCGTGGGGTGCAATTTCTCCAGATTACCTCAACAAATTAACAGCTAGAATGCCAAAGGTCTGCAATGCTGTAATTGCTGCAAATGGAGGATTCTTTGACGAAAGCAAAGTTTGATGTAAAAAAAATCTTATTTCAAATACAAATCATTATTTCTAACCTTGTCAATGTCTTGACTCTATTTTCTATTCATTTCACAACATATGGTGGTGAATAAGAGTGACTTTTCATGGAAAACACAAAATTGTTTGGGTGATCCCAAACTTTTGAACGGTAGTGTAAGTCAATAGTATCATAACATTTAAAGTAACGTTTGGATATTAAACAGCACATACTTTCCTCGCATTAACATTACATACATATAACAACATTGCAACTCACCAGTTTCATCTTGAAAGTGTGGTAGCTGAAGGAGGAACCTTCGCCACCTTGTTAGCTGCAGCTTCCCCCAGCAGTTAACGGCACGTGTCCTTGGCAGCAGCAGAATCACTTCGCTGATAGTGAAAGGCGTCTTAGCCTTAGCAACATGACTAGCCACTAATTAGCCTTAGCAACACGACTAGCCACTAAGTACGATGCTGTGAGAGCAGCAGTATGTGTGTAGAGGTGGTGGCTCTCAGCATGTGCTTCTGTCCCGCTTGCTCGACGTGCTTTCGCTCAGACTCCACTCCACCCTGTGATGGTCTGGTGGCCTGTCCAGGGTGTCTCCCTGCCTGCCGCCCAATGACTGCTGGGATAGGCTCCAGCATCCCTGCGACCCTGAGAGCAGGATAAGCGGTTTGGATAATGGATGGAACTCCACGGGTTTGTGTTTTAAGTTTGAGGTGCTTGGACTCAAGGTGCCGCAGCAGTTTTGAGGCTTCATGGCCTCATTAGACAGCTTGTCTCCAGATGTCACACACAGGGGGCTCAGGACACACGAGTACCAGTCGAAATAAAGCTGTATGACGACTCATCGTATTTCCTATTGAAGGAAGCTTCTTTTTTTTGCTGTCTCGGCCTCTGTTGTCTCTGCGTTATCATTGTCATTAGACCTTTTATCTCCCCTAACTCTTCCGAAGAAACGCTCAAGCGAAGTGGTTTTTCCAGTACTTATGGTAGCTAGCTAGTTGCTAGCAGAGAGCTGACATCTCTTGAGTTATGAAGTTAGTTAACATTGGTCGTCGTCGTCATCTTCTTCTTCTTCATCATCTTGAGTTACCATTGGTCTGCCGAATGCCAGCGTTTGAACATTGTATATCGTAGCGAATTCGGGGGAAAGCCTGGGAACCATTGTGCACATTACATTACCCCCCTCCTTCGGTAAGTGAGTCCCTGCACTTCAGCATATAAGCTCCGTCATGTCTCTGGGCGCACGTGCTTCCGATGGCCTCATGGTCTCACCATCCCACTTCTGACACCGATGTAACGGGTTTGGGGGGCAGTCCGGGAACCGCAGCAGCCAGGACATGAACCCGGATCTCCCGCACCACAGGCGACGACGTTAACCAGTCGACTAAAAGGTCCGACCCATTAGCCAAGGGCTAACGAGTCTATTTATCCATGCACGTTACAATATCATATTGTTTCCTTGCGGCCCAGTTGCAAATGCTTTGCGGCCCGGTGCCGGTCCGTGGCCCGGTGGTTGGGGCCCCTGGATAATGTATAGTCACATGTTAAGCATTTTGGTTGCACTGACATGTTTTGTTGCTGAAATTGCCACTCTGCCTGCAAAATCTGATGATTGCAATGTAATTTTGCGAACAATAACTGAACCCATGAAAATGTCATTCAGAGATATCTGCTGTTATCACTCTGTTGATGGTATCTTTACTTTGTTTAACTTTTATTCCCTTCCCTTTGTTTTGGAGAGCAAAGAGACAAACTCTTGTACCGCAACAAAGCACAGGGAGCAGCCTATTGCAGTGTGCAGAGTAATTGTATTGGTGAAACATAATTGCGCTTTAACACAATAGAACACTATCCCTGCCCATAACTCCCTGTGACTCCTATTTTTGACATGTCACCAAAAGCATATTACAAGATACGAGCTGATATCACTTCTCTCTTTTTTTGCAATAAAAGAGTTGAAGATCTTACCCGCCTTCCTGCGTCTTATTCTCTTCATTGCGCACACACACACACACACACACACACACACACACACACACACACACACACACACACACACACACACACACACACACACACACACACACACACTGTCTCTCTCTCTCTGTCTCTCTCTTGCTGTCTCTCTCCCTCCACTCTGGCAGAGGCGCAGGAAGGAGAAGTGGTAACATGTAGCTTGTCTTCATTAAAGTGTCACTCCCCATTATTTTCGTCCTATCTCAATTAGCAGCAGGTTTAATAAAAGGCCTCTTCTCTCTCACCCTCTCTCTCTCTCTCTCTCTCTCTCTCTCTCTCTCTCCCTCACTCACCCTCTCTCTCCAGCCCTTTCTCAGTCTTCCTCTCTTTGCCACTCCCTCGCTCACACTGCTTTTAAAGTCTCTATCTTGCTAACTCTGAGCTGAGAGATAGAGAGGTTGCTGAGGGAACGTCGACGGCTGTGAGAGCAACCGTAAGACAGGGAAAAAATTAGAACCACAGACAGAAAACAGGGAGACTAAACCAATGAACATTAAGAGCAATAGTAGTGAAAGCGATGAGAAAGAAAGGGATAGAGTGATGAGGGAGAGAAAGAGAGGACAGAGTGAGAGCAGAAGAGGCACATCTGTGCAGTGGTTTTCTTCCCAGTATCTCTTTTCCTCTGAGAGCAATTAGACATTGCCGGCAGTGGCTGGTCCCTAGACTGAACTGCAGCCTCTGCTGTGTGTGTGTGTGTGTGTGTGTGTGTGTGTGTGTGTGTGTGTGTGTGTGTGTGTGTGTGTGTGTGTGTGTGTGTGTGTGTGTGTGTGTGTGTGTGTGTGGTTTCCTCTCTAATCACTGCTGCATCTCATGGAGCTCTGAGAGATCAGAGGAAAACTGGTAACATGGCTACAGGTCAGATAGGCAGGAGAGCACAGATAGATGGACACACACACACACACACACACACAGTATGCCCATAACTGAATGGATCTTATGGACTGCTTATAACAGTGCTGCCATCTTACATTTTGCTCTCTGTAGCTTGGCTTGAGAACGTTAACCAAGAGTGCATACATTTACACTTCCTATTCCCAAACCTCTCTCTCTCCCCCCCTCCCTCAGTCTGTCTGTCTCTCTCTCTCTCTTGTCTCATTGGCTCTCATTCTCTCTCTTTTTGTCTTTCTCACACTACTTCTCTTCTCTCTTCTCTCTCTCTGTCTCTCTCTCTCTCTCTCTCTCTCTCTCTCTCTCTCTCTCTCTCTCTCTCTCTCTCTCTCTCTCTCTCTCTCTGTGACACATACACCCTATGTGATGATGACCAGTGACAGGAGTGGGTGGTTGGTCAGGGGCTGATCTGTGTGTAATTGGGGGATATTACAGCAGCCATCTCACTTAGCCTCTGGGAAACTGATCCATATTCACTTTGCAACTCATATTCACATGGTTACTCTCTCTCTCTCTCTCTCTCTCTCTCTCTCTCTCTCTCTCTCTCTCTCTCTCTCTCTCTCTCTCTCTCTCTCTCTCTCATGCACACACAGACGCGACACACACTCGCATCTACACATAAGTGTGTATACATGCACTTACAGAGATGCTTAACATGAACCTGTGTGTGCACGCGCACACACACACACACACAGGTACGTATGTGCATTTAGACTAAAAGACAAATACACAGATGTGCCTGTACAAACATGCAAAGAAATTTAACACATTGTGCACACATCACAGGGAAGTAAAAACACAATTACAAGGAATGTAGACAGAGACTGTCATGGAAATTGCCTGAAAACACTCAAGACTCATGCAATAACACACAAAACACTGACGGGTTGAGGATTAAAATATCCATCCATTATCCAAACCGCTTATGCTGCTCTCAGGGTTGCGGGGATGCTGGAACCTATATTGTATACAATATATTGGAGAGAAACACCTTGATACAGAAGTTAAAGGAAGTTGTCTCTCCCCGAAGATACAGGAGATCAGTGTCCTATAGTTCAGCAAAGCAGAGAAGTCTTACATGTTTAGCCTCTTGACGTTTAAAGACAATCAACCTATAGAAACACTCCTGCATGCAATAGGGGAAACTAATTTTAGCAAGAGTCAACACAAGTACTGCTTTCTTCAGAAACACAGACAAAAGGCCTCTCCAAGATCTCCACATATGTCTCATCACGGCACATGTCTGTCTCCTGACACACGATGTGTCTCATGACACAACCTCCTTTTAAGATGCATGTAACCCACATGGCAACAAGGCATAAAGAAACAAATGCATAATGACTTAATGATAATTCTTAATGTTTCATGTTAGTTTTTTTTTCCACAAGAGACAAGCAACAGAAGCACACAGTGCTGGTTCTGGCATTGCTTTATACCACATAAAATAAAATAAAATAATCTGTCAATTCTTTGCAGTAGTGCAAGTGAAAATCTAATTCATGCTCTATAAAGATAAAATCAAATACTATTTCTTTGATATATATATATCAAAGAAATAGTATTGAGAATTAGTCACTGTTACTTTTTAGACAGTGAAAACTCAGACTGACGACTCGTTAGAAAAGCTGACATCAAGAAGAAAAACATAAACAGACTTCACAACTGCATAATGGTCATTTTCTCTGCATCCCCTTACAAAACAATTATCAATACTGTTTTGCGTCATTATTTCTTTCTATTATGTGGCGCTCTCAGATGGTCAACTAGGATCTGGCACCTTAGCTGTGAGACACTTAAGAGTGCTTTCACGCCTGAGCTGTGCCCCTTGGTGCGGTTCATTTGGGCAGACCAAAACAACCGGACCAAGACCTTGTTGAAGAGGTGGTCTCGGTCCGGTTAAAACGAACTCTGGTACGGTTCGTTTGTGGTATGAGCATGGTCCGACCCAACTGCAGGAAGCATGGTGCTTTGGCATAAACAGACTCCCGTCGCAAGCTGCGCAGTGCATTATGGGCTGAGGACGAGCTTCATCAACACAGAATTGCCGACTGAAGGCAGCACGTCTCCGTCGCATAACGTGAAGCAACACATTGTTCTCTAGACGTTGCCTTCAAGTGCATTCAAATGTACCACCATTCTGTTCCATATTTTGGCTTGGTATGTGGCCCAAACAATGACGCAAGCTCTCTAAGAAGAAAAACATCTTATTTCTCTGCCCGCCAACCCCACGAGATGTCTGACTAATGTACGGAGTGACAGCTCGCATGTGGCTCTTGTTGATACTGTAGCGAATTTGGGAGGCAACCACAGGAACTGCCGCGGCCGGGACGCGAACCAGTATCGTCCGCAGCGCGGGAGACATCGCTAATCGCTCGACTGAAAGGTCAGACCCGTCCGCCAGCCAGCCAGCGGCCAACCTTTCTACGTATCCATGCATGTGATACTACCCCCCTTATGCTTAAGTGCGTCCCCGCGCGGTCTGGCGGCGGCCTCGCCTAGCGTTGACTGTGCAGTGTTTTTGTCTGCGTCTGCATTTGTGTCGTCGTGTGGAGTGCGGGGGAGGTGTGTTGAAGGTGTTTGGCTGGTAGATCTACCGTTGGATCAGCTGAGGGAGCATGGTCTGCTGCGTCCGGTGGGCCCAAGGACCATGGCCTTGCCTGGAGCGGCATCAGAAGAGGATGCCCCGAGGGCGGTCTGACAGGACGCGGAAGCGGGACAGGCTAAGCTAACTGCTAGCCTATGCAGACCGGTGGTTGTGACAGTCGTCCTGGCTGGCTTTTGTTCTCTGGACAAGTGGAATTCTTGGACTGTGTTGCACTGAATGGACTGTGATGTTAACTGTTTCCCCCCCTTTGTTCTCTCTGTTTTTGTATGTTTTTGGTGTTGTCATTTTTGGACATTTTAAATATGCGTTTTTATCTTTTGTGTTGCACTGCTGTGGGCTGGGTGAAGCGAAATTTTGTTTCTTTTGTGTATGCAAGTACATGACAGAAATGACAATAAATTGTTCCTGATTCCAGAAGAGGATTTTTTTAATGTAAAATTTAGACAACAATTGAGGCAAGGTGGAGAATAGCGTGGAGGGACTCGTCCAGTTTTCACAATTTTGTTTTACTAAAGATAACAACAGATGGCGAGTTCATTGGCATGGTGACATAAATATATTTTAAATACACTATTGTGTTTCAATTCCCCCCAAAAGAACAAGTGTTTCATAAGGAAAAAGTCTCCCAATACTGTAAAATTTGTAAATGAATTTGTTGAAAATAATACAAGTTCTTTAATTCGTGTGAGTGATCATTTTGTATTTGCAAGTGTCAGTTTTTAAAAATGGTGATGGAAAAAAAACTTTTCATGTTTAAGGAGAAAAACATAGGAGAGCAACAGAGCAAGGTGATCTCCTCGGTGCCCTAGGGAGCTCCATGCTAATTTTTCCAGGGCATGGGCCCATTAGCATAGGGAAGCTGACACCATAGCTTTAGGCTACATGTAATACCCTAATGACCACTATGCTGTTCCTCTGAATCAAGGATATCAGTTTTGTCTCCTATAAAAGACAGCTATGATGGCTTGGCCTAGTTCGAGTGTTAAAGACTTTTATTTATTTATTTATGTATTTGTTTGTGTTTTTCATTGCAGATTTTCTGAACAAAGAAAAATGTAATTTATCATTTCAGCACTAGTGAGAGTTGACATCTCCTCTCCGTTCTCTCTTTTCTCATCTCCTCTCCATCTCTTTTCTCAATTATTTTCTCACTTCAGGAGCTTCTGTTCTCATCTCATCTCTCCTTTTATCTCTGCTCCTTTTCACTCCCTTTACAATGTTATTAAAAATACATTTACTCTGTAAATCAGGGGAATCCAGTGGCATATAGAGTGTAATTGCAGTGAGCATGCAATGTTTCTACCAGAGCCTCTGTCTTTTCTAAAGCGGCAACTACAAACATGCTTGTCAATATCCTCGAACGCACACAGCTGTAAATCTTTGTAATGTGTTGGCTGTAGAATTGGTCACAAACATTTCAGTGTTTGGCTGGGAGTTCTCTGATTGAAAATACAGACCCACGTACATCTCAGGGACACAGTCCTACTCAAAAAGGTATGTGCACAAATGCACAAGTATGTGGTATTTAAAGACTACTGTATATGCATGCTTATTAATCTTCTCATTGTTGTAATCATAATGATGTTTTTTTTCAAAATTTATTTTCTCAGTATCATTACAGTTTTAACATTCTGGAAATAAATTCTGGACTTGACAATTCTACAAGCTGCAGTGACTGCCTCTCACAATTGTCATGTGTATACATGCATGCATGGGCATGTCACACTTTTACACACACGCACGCACGCGCACACACACACACACACACATAGTGATTGAGAACATTCACAAAAACTAGTTGAACAATTTAGAATGGCTGTGCTAATTCCGGATCAATTACTCTTGGCGAATTTCAGTGAATAAGATGTAGATAAAGAAGCCTAATCCATGAACTCTCATCCATATCCAACTCAAAGACACTAAACCCACAATGATTAAGGTTTGCCAGATATTAAAATCCTCAACTTTAGCCTCAGAACGTTTGTTCACTTCCTTATTAACACATCAGTACAACTTAACTAGGCTCTGTGCTACCATGCTTTACCAGGCCTGCATTGCAAATGTTGCCGTCACTCAGCCAACGCATTATTTAGAAATTTCATTTGATTTCATGCAAATAATGGACGAGGACAGAGAGGATCAAAAATTAATGGGGGACTTTGGGAAGCATGATAAATTATTGAGCGTGATTAATTCTTAATAGCCGTTGTCAAAAAATCAGTGTCTTATAGTGCCGTTAATTCTCATCAAACCTACTTTAGCAGGGCTGTTTTTGCTCCGCGCGCTCACGGGGCTTCCTCCTTGTAGCTGTCTGGAGGGCTGAAAACACACTTGTTCCCACCGCCGTGTCTCAGACAGGGGAAAGACTGTAGGGATTTTATTTTATTTTGTTGGGAAGAATTTGTTTTTCTTTAAAGGTGATTGAAGGTAAAGATTAGAAAACGTGCCTTGCTTTGAGGGGGACACAGGTTTCACAGTACAGAGTGATGTGCGACACGGCTACATACAGCGGTAGAATTTCTTTAAAGCAAATCTCTTAAGGACTTGTTCTGTTGCAAAAGCTCACAGAACATTTTTCTATTCTAAAAAATAGTTATATAAATGCTTTATCATTTCTATTTACATTTCAAGGCTTTCATCCAAAAGTCCTTCCCTCCTTCCTCCACTGCGCATAATCTGGTAAAATGATCTTTGATGAATTGGACCTAATACAGCAACTTACTTATTGTGTTGTTCCTGCAGCATATCAGTCACAAGCATTCGTATTCTGTTTAAAAAAAATTGAAAAAAATACTGGGTGTTTGTTAAACATAATATCCAACTATGCAGACAGGCAAAATCTGGAACATGAACAGACATTTAGGTGGAAATGTATTAAAAAGTACTGCTGATCTTACTTTGCACGCAGTGAAATATTAGAAATAGCTATTCCCTGCATACGGCAACAAAATCATACTACAGCATCTTATTTTGAATATTAATTTCAAAACATGTTTCCATGAATTATAGATAACAAATATCAATATGTTAATGAGTACACAACATATGGTTGCCTCCAAAGATTATGGATTTACACCAGTAGGGGGAAGAGTGTGCAAGGAAACAGATTCTGGTGTTATGAAACCAACAATCTTGCTTGAAATCAACCATCTTGAAAGTCTCTCCTCATGTGGTACAGGGAAGAGTCACACATTCCTACTCCCATTTACTATCACGCTCATCAATCTTTTGCCATTAAATGCAAAAGTTGTACAGTGTTGCAGCACTGCCCAATAAAAAAATGAAAAGAAAAAGAAAAACTAAAAAAGAACAGTGGATCGGTCTCTATTACAGCACCACTGTCTTTAGTTAGGGTTACTACTTTTAACCTCTTTTGTCATTTGTGTGTTTTGGACAGCAGAGTAGAGATTTACCAGAAATACAGGAGGCGAGGCAGAGAGCTAACATGGAACACAGGTCAGCTGGCTGTAGACTTGGAACTCGTGCAGGTAGGTGGCATGTTTCATACTCTGCACATCCACTTCTCAGACGCTGTTTCAATCCTCCATCATATCAAAAATAAACTGGTTATCAGGCATTATTAGACCAAAGGACGTGACTCCCTCACTATTTTCATTTTGTTGATTTGATACCACTTATACAGCTGTATACTGTCTAATGCAAAAGTCTGGATGCACGCAACCTTTTATCCTAAAAACTTGGTTTTCCTTTTAGGGTAATATCAGAGGAAGTCACATGTAATTTGTCAGAGTTCCATCAATGTTGACAGGCATGTACACCTCCAATTAGGTAAGTTAAACTAGCTGAATTAGTAATTGATCACTTTTGATAGCTCCATAACAGCTAAACACTAATACTGACAACATTCATATTAAAATTACATTGACGATACATTGACAGAAATTATACACATAATAGAAAAATGTAAACCTCAGTCTCCATCAATTACACTGGACAGTACTCAAATTGTTATTTCAGGGTTATTATTATCAATTGCAAATAAGCAGATGTCCTTAATCAAAGGTATATATATTAGAAATGAAGTGGGCAATGAATTCAGCTTTTGGTCAAAACTTGATGAAGCGTCATACAAATGTGAGAGTATTTTCGGCCAACTTGGAAGATAATGAATCTCACTTTTTGGTTACAGCCAAAAAATAAAATGCCACACTCACATTGTGGTTTCCATGTATTTAAAGCTGGAGAAGGTGATGCCTACATTTTGGTGGGGTTGGGGTTTGTGGAAATGGGGGGAGGGGGAGCTGTTCTATCTTCTCATGGTTTTATTGTTCAATTTTTTGGTTTGTGGGCTTGCTACTGATGGTTGACTGGAACAGCATATCCTGACGGGGTGACTTGTAACATCCCTCAGAATTATTGGAGCTGCTTCATTGTATTGTGATTATTCACAACCCCCCCCCCCCCCTTTCTCTGTCTTTCTCTTTCCCTTCCCTCCCTCTCTTTCCGTCTTTGCCCGCCATACACTATTACCAGTCAGAACACAGCCCCGGCATTGTAGCATCACCGGCCCAATCTGACACCATTCCTTTTACGGGTTCAACAGCTTGCTTGTCGTACAGCAAAGTAATTAGTGCAGCACGCTCATATTAATTAACAAAGAGCGTTATCACTTTATTAATCCATAATAGTGAGGAGGAGGGAGGACACAGTCATTGTTTCTGGGCAGGGAATACTTACTATAGGATTCTCCTCAGTTCAAATTCCCTAATGTCTGTGACCCTTGGTGGCAGTAACACATTTGCAGGTAATGTCCACAGCTTTCAGGTTATGCTGTTCATTAAATGTCTATTGCAAATTATGTTTGTGAAATAAACAAATGGAGGTGGCAAGATTGGGGGAAAACAGGTGCCATGGTGTGAATGCACACTAAACGATGTGATAGTGGGGGAATTAATTACAACCACAGAGCTAATTAGAAGCAATAATTTGTGTGATTAGCGGGCTGCTTAAGAGGGAGACACATACACAGCCTGTATATGCAAACAGAGGTGCGTGCTGGTCTGTCTTTTACCAACACATATACACCCAGGCCTGCACGGATGCAGGTGTGCAAATTGCATATTTGCACAAAGGTCTGTCTAAATCCTTGCAACTGTAAATATGCAGTCACACACATGTACTCATGTATACACATACGCATGTATACACAGACATGAATGCCCATGGCTTGGATTTAAAAACGAGGAAAAATAGCTACAGACAGAGTTGAGAGTTGAGTTCCATGTTAGAAATATGTCCCTTTTTACAGACAAAAAGGGGGCTCCCACTGATGACATATAGCCGAAAGGTTTCATTAGAAAAATGCTGACATTGCATGGTTAATATGGGGAGCTTTGTTTCAGAGGGGGAGGTGTTTACCTCTTTGCTCTTTATCACTTCTCTCTCCTCTCTTCTCCTCTCCTCCCCTCCCCTCTCCACATCTCTTTTCCACTCATTTTGGGGGCATGTAGATGCAAAGCATGCAGATGAAGACTTATCACCAGCACCTCTAAAAAATTTTTTAAAAAAAACAATAATAATAAAAAAAAATTAAAAATTACCCATCAAGAATAACTTTCTTTATTTTTGTTCACATAGGACATAGTGATCAAAGTACATAATTATTTACTGCCAACTCAGTAAATGTTTATTCTATTTTTTTCTCCAGTGAAACAGGTAGAAGCCATATTGCTCAATAAGACAATTCTGTGTTTTGCTGTATTGCAAGGACCCAACATACTGTAGCAGTGAACCCTACGTGCAGACAGACAAATGCTTTGTAAGGGTTCTTAGCAAAATAACAGGAACCCGTTTATCCCTTGTTATGCATCAATATGGATTTTGGATATTGCAATAAAGTTAACACAGCAATCTCTCCTTTCACACATTTTCCAGTGATTTATATTTTCCTCTTGCTGATAACTGAAACTTTGCCCATAAAAGGCATGTATCTTCAAGCTTTATATACAGGAAAATTGTATTGCAATCTCCTCGGTAGCAATAATTGCCCAGATTCGATTACCGCCCCAATGGACTTTGCAGTTAATATAACCATGCACATTGTCACTTTTCTCTGTGCTGACATCACATCCAATGTCTATTCTCACACTTAACCTGCCTTCATTACACTCTGTACTGGTAATGTACAACTTAACCACACTTATTGAATTATATTACCACTCTGTGATATTAGATACTGAGTTCTCCCTTTGCAACTGCTTGTTACACTGTCCAGTCTAACTTTGTTTGTATTGTCTTTATTTGTTAATGTGCTTGGCAAATACATTTGTTTTTTATTGTGACTCACCACAAAAGTGATAAATGAAAAAATAGGTTTTAACTGATAACTCACATATAGCAACAGAAAGATGTTTGCAAACGTGTATTTTGCAGGAGAAAATGCATCGCTGCTGTTAAAGCACTTTGCCTGTAGTTAGCTTCACAGCAAACGGATCCGTATTTGATTTAAAAAAAAAAAAGGAGGAGTGTATGTTTCTTCTAGGTGGTCTTAGCTGCCATGTTGTGGAGACATGCATCATGAGACCATTACTGATGTTGTTGCCATGGACTAGAGACATGACCAAGACCCCCACCCCACCCACACCCATGACCGTTGAGAAGAGTGAGTGGGCAAGGGAAATGGATATATAGACACTGCCTCTACCATGAACATAGAATATGTTGAGAGCCATTAGATCACAGCGGTTTGATTGATTTTCTGGTCATATTTTTTGAAACATGTTCCCTGGTGAAATGTTGAGCAAGTGGCAGACATTTTAAAGACAGGGATATCACAGAGCTGTTATGTGATTCCTTCTGATGAATTAGAGTCGAGTCCCTCCTGTGCTCAGAGGGAGTCCACTGCGCATGAATTATTACCAAATATAATTTCAGCTATTAGTCCTCTTTCCTGAATATCTGAACATAGGAAAGAGGGGAAAAAAATAATACAGAATTAGAAATTAATACCTCTGAATATCATGGCAGGGTTTTTCAAGACTGGAGGATTCATGTTCCTCTCTCTTTATCTCTTTGTATTCCAACGGTGCTCCTGACACATTTATGTGTTAAGTTAGGCTCAAGCAGTTCTATTACCATACAGATTATCCATTGTGAGCTTTACCCTGCTGCAGAGAAGAATTAGCCTTCAGGAGAGAGAGAGAGACAGAGAGACAGAGACAGAGGAGCAGAAGCAAGGAAAAATGGCATGAAAAGGGGGATTATCTGTAGCCTTCTTTTCTCTTGTTTATGACTAATCTTCAGTTAGGGTCAAAATCCAAATTGATTTCTTCCAGCTAAACTTGCACATGTTGTTGCTGGGTTGGTCTATCAATTCGCAGTTCAACTGCTTCCTGTTTATCTGCAAAATGACATGCAAGATGATGGTTTTACAAAACAATCATTTCATGTTTCATTACACAACAGAGAAAGATCTGCTAAGATTCCCCTGGTTTTCAGTGATGTTTGCCAGCATGTGTACGTTGCACATGTACTTATACTCACCAACAATTTCCAGAATTTTTGATAAACTATAATAGTTTAAGTCTGTCAAACAGCAAAATGTGTCTAAAAGTGCAAAGATTGAAAGCGTAGCTGTTGATTCGTTTTACATTTTCTCATTTAGGACATACTTTGATCCAAAGCAACTTACCAGAGAGTCAGCAATTCACAGACACATTTGATGCACACATACATCGGAAAGTAAGAATATCGTATCCAAGACTTCAGGTCGTGTCCATTGCAAATAATGCCAGTGCACAATAGTAGTAGGAGTGACCCAACACTGCTATCTGTATCTAGGACTCTAAATATCCATATTTGTATCTATATTGGGGTTTGAATCAGAATTGGGTGTGGTCTGAACCTGAAGTGGTTGAAAAACTTTTTTTTTTTTTTGTGGCCATTACAGTTTCTATGGATCGCATTTTATGTGTAAGATTTTGGGTAAATAATTTGTTCTAAAAAAAAAAGTAAGTTAACTAGTCAATAAATGAAGAACTTCTGGCATTTAAACCCCACCACTACCACCACCCTGCATCTGGGGCATACTGAACAAATTATTATGAATTAGGAACACATATTACATTTCTACTGTCATTGGATTTGATTGCATCATGCATCTCTTGGCAAACCCACAAAAACACTCAACCACAGCAGTGACAGGCTTGTTTTAAACACAGAAATGATAATCATATTGTGGTCAATATACATCAATGCATGAAATCATATTTCCTTTAGTGAATCTCTGATATCATATTGAGGTTGCCAAGCAGTTTTGTGTTTACAGGTGAACATTTACAAATTCAACATTAATTTAGACCAAAATAAAAGGCTGACCACACCAGACACTACTCAAGATGTACATTTAGGGGAATCCATGCAATAAAAAACAATACAAACAAAAAAACAACATATATTGTATTTCACATTCGGGTGACCTTTGGATCTATTAAAGTTGCATTATCTGTGCATGTTGGTTAGCTCCCAAATAGGCTGATTATCAACAATGATGTGAGTAATAGTAGTTGTAGGGGAATAAATTACAAACCAGGTGGGTAATGTCACAAATCAATATAGCAGCCATACATAAATGCCTTATGCACTAAAGTAGGTGTAGAAAAGGAAGGTTTTAGGCCTTTCTTGAATGAAATAATTCAGTCTGTAACTCTGATGGAAGACAGGAGTTTGTTTCCCCATCTTGGGACCAGGTGGGATAAAGGTCTGGACCTAGAACTCGCCCCTTCTGAGGTGGACATAGATGGACGTCTTCCAGAGGCAGAACAAAGAGGTTGAGCAGGAATGTATATATTCATGTTGGTTCGCAGGTAAATTGCTGTGGTTCCTTGATCTGACCGGAAACCAAACGGTGAAGTTTTGAACTTGATGCTGGCAGCAACCAGAGGCCCGTGTAAGGGTACAAAGAGAAGCAATACTGTATTCTGCATTATTGAGTTCTATTTATTCTATCCCTCATAAATGTGGCTATTTTGCCATAAAAATATACAGAAATGTAAAGGCTCCCTCATTTTTACATAAATTTCAATTTCAATGAACATTCTGAACTGAGTGAAATGATGGTAAACTGACCCAATTATGTTGTGAATAGCATTACTGCTAAACTTTATAACTTCATATGATTGACCGTCATGGTTGCAGGGACTTTCCCCCTCACAGCAGCCCAGAATCTTCCACTGTCACCACACTCCTCTGATTACCATCACTAATAACACACCATGTGGTCCATCATAACCTACCAGTCTCATGCGCTCCCTTCTAACTGTGCCTGTCACTTATCTATCTTCCTTCTCTCCTCGCTTGCTTTAATGTAGTCTCATACTGCTCTCTCTCTCTCTCTCTCTCTCTCTCTCTCTCTCTCTCTCTCTCTCTCTCTCTCTCTCTCTCTCTCTCTCTCTCTCTCTCTCTCTCTCTCTCTCTCTCTGGCTGTGACTGGGCTTTGCATGAAGAAGTCATGCGGGAGTTTCCCATCTGAGAGTTCAGCCAAATGTTATCAACCGAGGGAGGAGATGTTCCTCTGGAGAAGCAAACCACCCTCACCCCCACACACCCCTCCCTTCATTCAACATCTCTGCCTCTTCTGGCCTCTGAACCCCATCCCACCCTGCCCCACTTCTCCTGTCTACCCCAATCCTACCCTGCCCCCTCGCCTTTTAAACCTGCAGCCAATAACGTTTGAGTGGCACAGTAACATTGATGGCAGCTGTCGAAGGCTTCAGGCGGCTGAGGTTGTCTCACAAACCCAAACACCTGTACTCCGTCATTCCTTTGACAGTTATCTTTCAACCCTCCATCCCTCCTTTCTGCCTCTCTCTCCATCATTCACTTTGCTCTGATCCGCCTGCCTGCCTGACTGCCTGTCAGAGAGCCTTTGCCAAGATTTCTCTAGGCTAGAGAGCGATATGTGTGTCTGGATGTGTGGACATGTGTCTATTTGTGTGTGTGGGAATATCTGTAGGTGTGTGTGTAGTTACAGTATGTTTGCAGTTGGGTCATTGTGTGTGTGTGTGTGTGTGTGTGTTTTGATGGAGTGAGGAGGGAGGAGATTTATAAACTGAGAGAGAGGGTGCCTCTTCAAAAGTTTGGCAGGGTTTGAAAGGAATAGAGCCGGCGGTCTGCAGAGAGCATGTCACCGCGGCCTCTGTCACTCCTCTCTTCTTTCTCTTCTCTCTCTTTTTCCCTCGTCTGTCTCTTCTTTTTTTCCCCTCTCATTTTCCAGAGCTCGTGGGGGAGGAAATGGAAGTGGAAAGGAGGGGAAAAGAGAAAGATGAGAAGAGAGAGTCGTGTGATGGAAATGGATGGATGAATGAAAATCTTGAAGGGGTTTTCTTGGAAGCGTTGCATGTATTCCAGCATGCAGGATCTGTTGCTGAGAGTGAAAAGGCTGGCTGCCAGTTGCCTTCACTTTCACAAGCCTCAAATATCTGCTGTTTGCCTCTCCAGAATGTCTTCTCGAGCATTTTGCCCCTCAAGGGAACTGCTAAGAGTGTGACAGATTTCTTCTCAACACCAAACTACACAAGTTGTAATAATGTCTTTTAAAATGTGGTTATTTTTCCAATTCAGTAAGAGTTTATTCTTAGACCGTATTAACCCTGAATACAGATTTGACCTGTGACCTGTCCTTTTTGTTTTTGTGCTTGTTCAGTCCATGAGCTACTGCAGCAATGCACTTGCCATTTATTATTTCACCTGTTGTGGCTCACAAAAACAACTGCCTCATGTAATTATACTGAATATAAGGTGAAAAGTGATTATATCTACATATTGCGTATTTTGATGTTTTGTCGAACCACCCTCTTCACCTGTACTTGGGTAAAACAAAGGCACAGGACGGTAGCATCGATGAACAGAGAACAACAGATAAATGCCATCTCTGCTACATTGAAATTATTGCAATTACTGTATTATTTCCTCTGGAACACAAGAAAGTAGAGACGAGGTATTTGCTAACGATTGCTGCATGACTGTAACAGAATTATTATTTACAAATTTCTGTATCCAGTGTTATATTTATTTAAATAGCCTTTAATTCGCCAGGTGGTTCACAATAAGATAAGGATCCAATATTCAACAGAAACCTAAAAATGTACAGCGATCTCAAACATACAAACATGATTTTTTTTTTTTACACAGTCATGCCCAAAGGTTTTGCAGTGTGGAAATGTACTCAGAGCATAAAGAGCCATAACACCTTTCAGTTCCATAAAACAAAAATGAAAAAAACATGAAAATGTTAGGTGATGGGGATTTCCAGATGACAGCAGGAATGCTTTCCATACCCTGTCTTTCCTTTGCTCGTCCCAGATTCACCATCAGTTATTGTTCAGTTTTATCAGTCATCCGGCCATTGAGACACACACACACACACACACACACACACACACACACACACACACACACACACACACACACACACACCATATGTCTCCCTATACTTGTGGGGACTCCTCATTGACTACATTCATTCCCTAGGCCTTAACCCAAACTTTAACCATCATAACTAAATGCCTGACCTTAAGCCTTACCCTAACTTTAACCTAATCCTAATTCTAACCTTAAGTCCAAACCCAAGTCCAAACCCTAAAATAGACCATTTGCCTCATGAGGACCCATAAAATGTCCCAACAATGTAGGCAGTTTCAGGTTTTTGTATCCTGATTGGAGCATTTGGTCCCCGTTAGGATAGAAAAACCTGGTACACACATACACACACACACACGCACACCCACACACGGGGACCCCTCATTGACTTCATTCATTCCCTAGCCCTTAACCCTAACCTTAACCATCATAATGACATGCTTAGCGTTAACCCTTACCCTAACCTTAACCTAATCCTAATTCTAACCTTAACCATAAACCCAAGTCCTAACCCTAAAATAGACCCTTTTCCTCATGGGGACCCATAAAATGTCCCCCACAAGGTAAGTGGTTACAGGTTTTTGTAGCCTTATTGGGGGCATTTTGTCCCTGTTGGGATAGAAAAACCTGGTGTATACACACACACACACACACACACACACACACACACACACACACACACACACACACACACACACACACACACACACACACACACACACAAACACACTGGTTTGACAAAACGAAAGATTGCTCTAGCATTGATGCTGATGATTGAAAACAATAACTGACAACAGACGTTGCTGCTGTTTGACAGGAAACACAATGGGGCTGCTCGGGGCCACGGGCTCGGTGGCAGAGTGGAACATCTTTGGGACATACGCCGGGGGTGGCGGTTGGTGTTCACCATCAATAATTGTGGTTTGGGGGGCCGGGAGTGGGTGGTTTTCGTCATAGATATTAGACAGTGGGGCTGTTTTATTTCTGGAGTAATTGAAATGTGACAAGTAATGAAGGGTTGTTACCACTGACTCGCTGTGGATGATTACAGCTGTTCAAATCAGGTTAAAACCACAGAAACATGCAGAAAAACAAATTATCATATTCTGAATATATCAGTCCTGATTGAGAACCAAGTATTTCTTCATTATATTGTTCTACTTTAGGTAAAACGGGGCACTTCGCGTTAAACCGCTCTCCTTTCTGATCCATATGGTGTATTTTAATCTTTGCTTTTCAGTATTTTATATTTTGTTGCGTGCTGTAGTTTCCGCCTGCAACGTCCTGTGCTGCCGCCATCTTGGCCAGATCTCTCTTAAAAAACCTAACAGTTAAACCTTTCTACAGCTATTTTAAGTAAATCAAACAGTTTTATTATGTGATGCTTAGCCTCTTTGTCTTTTGTGCAGTAAGTTGATTTTCTTCTTTTGGAGTTAATATCTGCACAACTGAACCAGGAATCTCGGAGCTTTAGAAAACTCTTGCACGGCATGGAGCACATGGTTGTGTGCATGTCGCTATTAAAAAGAAAATCCTTAGAAACAAACTCAAGTTTGATTTTTTTTTTACTTTGATGCATAGATGAGGCAGAAAGCAGTTTGCACAAGTAGGACACTCATCATCAACAGGAGAGAGAGAGAGAGAGAGAGAGAGAGAGAGAGAGAGAGAGAGAGAGAGAGAGAGAGAGAGAGAGAGAGAGAGAGAGAGAGAGAGAGAGAGAGAGAGAGAGAGAGAGAGAGAGAGAGAGAGAGAATGGCTGTTTTGAATGTGACTGTGTACAGTCGGTGTGGGTGTATGTTTTCCAGGTCCTGCTGCTGCTATCCACAACTCGTTCCAAAGATTTATGTGGCAGGCATGGTAACACTGGGGAAAGCTTGCAGCTCTCTTCCTGCAACCATCTTCCAACTCAACTCAACACATGCATGCGTGCACACACACACACATAAAACAGTTACACACACCAACCCTGGAACGGGTCTTCATGCTTCCCGCCTCAGCAACATGACTAAACTTGTGAGAGGAGGTAATCACACTTATTCACACTATCTCTCTCTCTCTCTCTCACACACACACACACACACACACACACACACACACGCGTACACAAAGAGAGATGGGTGGATTGAAAACGTGAGAATATGGTTGCATCTTTTGAAATGAACCATAATGTCAACAATGCAACAATGTTCATTTTAAAGCATTGAACACATGATCCACGGGGAACACCTATTTCTCTTCCAGAAGAAGATGAATTTGTGTGCACCGTCTTCACTGTCACGGTAGCCTGCCCTCAACCTCCCCACCCCACCCCCGACCCCGCCACTCCTCCCTCCTACAACCCCCCCACACACACACACACACTCCCACACAGTGTGTTTTATTGCAATCAGTACCCATGTCTGCTTGCACTGGGGAAAATGTGCAAGAAATAATGATCTGGATGGTCTTGGGGGTCCTGAATTGAAGTGTTCCTGTAAGGATTCCAGTGGTGTAAGCTATTTATTCCTTAACACATAGTTCATATTGTTTAAGACGCTCCATATATCTGCCAAGAGTGACACGAAATACGGTTTTAATACAGCATCGCACACAACAGAGGACAGGGGAAATATTTTTACCTCTATTTCCACTCCTAAAACTCCAGAGAGCTTTTACTATCTTTTAGTGAAAAAAAAATAGGCTCTGATAGCCAAACCATCTAGTGATGACGTATGTTGCAACAATTTCCTCCCCTGTGAAAAACGCAAAAAAGATCCTCCTTTCTGTTGATGAATTTATGGCATTAAGCAAATTGCACTTAAGCAATAAACCAATTTACAATTTTGATGTGCCTTACTACTGGATTAAACATCTTGGGCATAATAGGTTCAAATGACATCAGTGCTGATGGGAAAATCAGACACAGGACTGAGCTCTTTTATCCAGATCGCCCATCCCAGGACTTCTCATTATGTCCAATAAACATGTATGAGCTTTGGAAAATGGGATCCACTGTAACAAACAATGATTTGCATAAACAGCACTGTAACGGCAATTCACAGTTGCATGTGGAATCTGTTTATACTGTCCTCTGTGGCCACCAGAAAGTTCACATCATCATGTTGAAATCATGTTGTTTAGTTGACTGCTTTTTGTAGATCTTTTTAAAAAACCAAAGTTTCTTTGACCAGTTACTTCTTCATATTGGTTCCTATGTTATCTTACTTTTACATCCCTTAATATTTAATCTGTAATTGTTTTGAAGTAATTTGTTTCTCCTTATTTGTTTACTTGGTGACATATGCTTCATTCTACACTATATAGTCTTTATATAATTTGTGTTAATTGTGGTATACCTTGCATTTGCTTGTTTGCTGATGCCTCTGCAAGGATATTTTTTTCCTTCTTGTCTTGTCTCATCATGTAAAGTGTGCCAGATAAGATCGGCAGATCAGAAGTCACAAATATTGCAGGTATGCATCTTTGCAGATGTGTTTATTTCCATTTTACTCATTAAACCATTTTGCTGATATTGAGCAGAATGACTTAACATAGTGTACAACGGTAGAATGAGCTTTGATACCAAGGTTATCAAAGTCACAGCAACCATCTAACGTTAAGTGGCATCAGGCTAGGGCCGCGGGATCCTGGAAGCATGGGAGGAATATGTGGTAGGGAAAGGCAAAAGAAATATAATTACAGCTAAGAAGAGAGAAATATAAGAGAATCATTGATTTGGAAAAAGGTGGTGTGAGATATTACTGTATTTACTCAATAGAATTTAAATGTTTACACGTGCATGTGTATATATTTGTACTCGTGTGTGTGTGTGTGTGTGTGTGTGTGTGTGTGTGTGTGTGTGTGTGTGTGTGTGAAAATTAGTGTGTGCATTCTGCCTGTGTGTATAGAAGTGCGTATATATTATGTGTGTGTGTGTGTGTGTGTGTGTGCGCCAAAGAGGGAGACAGCTACGTGCACTTCCTGTCTTACAGTCCCTTTTCCAAGTCAATAGTGAACCTGTGAATGCTGCTGTGGCATCCAAGATGGGCCTCCCCCTGGAGACAGGCAATAGCCAGCTACTGGATTGATCTGTGTGTGTGTGTGTGTGTGTGTGTGTTTTCAACAGTTAAACGTGCATGTTTCTTTGCTCGCGCAAGAACCCAGGCAAGCTGCTAACCAAAAATTAGGGGGCTTTGTTGTACAGTATCAGAACACATTTCACAAAGAAAAAACTCACACACACATCCATCCATTATCCAAACAGCTTATCCTGCTCTCAGGGTCACGGGGATGCTGGAGCCTATCCCAACATTGGGTGGCAGGCGGGGAGACACCCTGGACAAGCCACCAGGCCATCACAGGGGGCCGATCCACACACGCGCGCACACACACACACACACACACACACACACACACACACACACACACACACACACACACACACACATTCATACCTAGGGACAGGTTGAATACAATTCTTGCTTCGGGAAAGGTGTCACGACCTCATGTCTCCAGTTGTTTCCCTTTTTCCTGGTGTCTCCTGTTTTTCCCGTCTGTGTGTGTTTATGATGTTTCGGCGTGGCTTCCTTCCCTGGCACCTGTTCTCTCCTGATTTGTGGCTCATTCACATTACCTGCCCAGCCTGCACACCTGCCTTCCATCAACTCAAGTATACCATCCACTCATCCCCAGGTTGTTGTTTCAACACTGGTAACATCGTGTTCTCAGTCGCTCTGCAGTTGTATTTTCAGTTATTTCTCATGTTGTTTGCATTACCTGTATTTACCGTGTCTCCTCGTGCTTCTGTAACAGGTCTCAGACTGAGAACTCATAAGCAGATAAGATTTCCTGTAAATACCAGGAGAAAGAAATCAGTCAGGTGACAGGTGCAATGCAGTTTCAGTCAGCAAAAATATCTTCTTCTTTTTTTCCCGGTATTTTGTTTTCAATATTCTAGCGCTGTCCCAAATACAATCTTTTGGGTTCCAGAGCTTTGGTACTACTCAACAGTGAATATTTAGAGCTTCAGTTGGGGGAGAGGCATGACTCAGGAAAGACTCAGTCAGACATTTCTCCATTCCCGACTGAGATGGACAGCATAGCGCTGCAACATGTCTTCCGGTTTAATTAATTGCATTAATTGTTAAAGATTCTGTTATTCTACAGCAATTATAATAGCAGCACAGCTTTGGTCTTTGGCATTTTGCCCTCCCTTTAACAGCCTAAGCTGAACTGAAGCGTGACATCACTGCTGTGAGTGTATCCGAATCCCAAAATTGAAAACCGAATACCTACCCAACGAATGAATATCTGAATAGTGGAATATTCGGGTCCAGCCCCTATTCCAGTGTTATTTTATCAATACAAACATCCATAATACACTGGACAACAAAGGGTTTGCTTCCTGAACACTTTTGGGTGTATTTTATGGATTTTGGGTTGCTGATCACGAAAATCACTTTAACATTTTCCTATCACATACTGTTTTGTAGATATAACCTATTTTGTTATTTTTCCATCATATTTCAAGTCTACTAGTGTGTTGCCCACAAAGCAAGCTGTTTTGGTCAGTCTAAACATGCCTGGGAATGCACGCAGTGTAGGTGCTATGCAAATGTTGTCTTAGGCATGCCAGGCCATGCTTAGTCAGGGTAGATGCTGGCTGACAGGCTATAAAAGCTGCTCACATTTACAGATGCTGTTTGGACGCATGTTGATGCACATGTTCTTCAGGCAATAGCATAGTGAGTATACTTAACAATAGGATTTATTTTCTTCAGGAAGATTTAATACAACAGAAGTGTATCGTCAATGTTGCAACAGCTGTGATACATTGTTACATCTGTGGCGGGTATACGCTTAAAGATCAAAGATGCACCATGACTGCATTTATTAAGAAACCCTTTGAGCTCTACTTAGGATGTAAAATTGGTGACCAAAGGAAACCTTAGACTCCTCACATTTGTTGTGCAACATGCGCAGTCAAGCTGAGAGCTTGGCTCAGAGGTACTCAGAAGTCAATGCCATTTGCAGTCTCAATGATACGACGAGAACAGAAGGATCATGTGACAGACTGTTACTTCTGTTTGACCAATGTATCTGGCTTCTCTACTAAAAATAAGAAATCTATTGAATACCCCGATCTGCCTTCAGTCATGAGACCAGTGCCACATGATGACAGTTTGCCAGTACTGAAGCCAACAGGGACATGGAGCCTAGATGAGGCAGATGAAGATACCACAACGCATGAACCAGATGTGGAAAACGACACTGATCCAGATGTTGAACGCTTTATGCCTGGTTATCCTCATCTGATAACACAGCCAGAATTAAATGACCTGGTCAGGGACTTAGATTTGTCAAAATCTAAAGCAGAACTACTTGGTTTAAGATTGCAAGGATGGGGTTTGCTGTCACCAGGTACAAAAATTTATATATTTCAGAAGTTTGTCAAATATTCTTGACGAACTTCTTTATTCAGGTTGACAACCTGTTTCTGCACTGACACTGATGGATTGTTCATGGCTTTGGGTTGTGTGCATGACCCATAATAATGGCATCTTTTTATAGATTTGTCAAAGTTAAGCCTGAAAGCTGTCCTGTTACACAATGGCACTGTCCACCCTTCAGCACCCATTGGCTATGCAGTATGCATGAATGAAACCTACAATAACATGGAACTGTTGTTGAAACACATACAGTACAACAATTATGACTGGAACATCTGTGGTGATCTAAAAGTATTGGCACTACTACTAGGAATGCAGCTCGAATATACAGAGTACTGTTATTTCCTTCGTGAATGGGATAGCCATGCTAAGGAGTCACATTACATTAAAAAGAACTGGCTGCTCCTTAAACATTTCTTTCCAGGGCAGGAAAGTGTAGCGCATAAACCACTTGTCAACCCAACAAAGCTATTTCTGCCTCCTCTTCATATAAAACTTGGATTGATGAAAAGTTTTGTGAAAGCATTGAACAAAGAAGGTGATGGATTTCGCTATTTGAGACAGATGTTTCCAAGAATAACTGATACCAAGATTAAGGAAGGCATTTTTGTTGGTCCACAAATCAGGACGGTTATCAATGACAGGGAGTTAGAATATCTGCTACTGGGCCAGAGAACATAGTATGGAAGGCATTTAAGGATGTTGTTGAGAATTTTCTTGGCAACTACAGAGCACCAAACTACATTGAGTTGCTTGACAACATGCTCAAAGCATACAAAACCATGAAGTGCAACATGTCATTGAAAATTCATTTTTTGCATTCACACTTGGACTTTTTCCCTGCTGATCTTGGTGCAGTCAGTGGCGAACATGGTGTAAGGTTTCACCAGGACATTGCTACCATGGAAAAGAGTTATCAGCAGTGGTTCGGCCTAGATTCGCCTTGTCACGAAAGTGGGGAGGCGTCTCCTTCGAGACTGCCCGCCGGAGAGATGCAGTTGGCGAACGCATGCAGTACGAGGGTGGGTGTTTGAACTACAAAAAAAAAAGAAAAAGGGATTGATTGCCCACTAAATTGGGAGAAAAAGGGAAAAATCAGAAATGAATTTAGAAAAAAAAAGAAAAGAGTTATCAGGGTAACTGGAATCCATCAGTGCTTGCCGACTATTGTTGGATACTGACACGAGAGGCACCACCAGATGCTGAGTACAAACGAAAATCAGCTGCAAAACATTTTAAGCTCAGTTGAACTAACACAATGTGTCAGCATCATTATGCGATCAAACATGTTAAATTCAATAAAAGTTATTTTAATGTTTTTCCAAATTCCTACGTGATACAGCAAATCTGAAATTATTGTGTTCAGTTTGACGTCTATCATAATCTCCATTTTTTTTTCAGGAAGCAAAAGGTTTGAAAAAATTTGTTGTCCAGTGGTATCAAAAATAAGACAAAATACATAGACTAATTAAAATCTATTTTGCCATCAAATAAAACACATATTTTCCATTTCTCCATTTACCATTGAAATAATCCAGAGTTCAATCAGTGTACTACTGCATTAACAAATCCTCATTCAGTCCATTAATTGCACAAGTGTTTCCATTTAGTTTACCACTACCTAAAAGAAAACATTACTATTAGATGTAGAATTTCTAAGTTCTCACATGTTCCCTTATTTCACCTCACTCATAGTGCAAATAAAAACAAGACTTGGTTAAAATCTACTACATAGCTGGACAGTGACTACATCTATTAAACAGCTGTTTTTGCACAACTATGTTTAAAAAACGTCTGTTTTGACATTAAAACGGTTTGTGCTGATTCCTTTTGAAAGCGCAACAGCTAATGGGGAAACTCCAATTCAGCCATCTGACCAATGGTGAAACTCCATCACTCACTCAGTCACCGACAACCGCATGTTGTAGGGCTGGCTCCACTGTTGCAGTCCACCCAAAAAAAAAGCACATTGCTACTAATGACTGTTAGTTTGGTAAGAATGCATGAGCTTAAGACTTGCAAAGTCTAACTTTTCAAAGTGCTTATAATGTTAAAGAATGTATACATCAAACTGTAACACCAATAAAATATTAATTTAGGGCAAGCTGTTATAACAAGTAAAATAGTATTTAACCCAAAATGAAATGTGCTGGAGCCAGAAACTAGAACATGCTTGGCTCTTCCCCCCCCCCATTTATTATTTTTTTAATGATACAGAACAAACATACAAGACATTACAATAAGAATGCAATAAACGTACATAAACTTAACATTGAACACAGGGGTACAATCAATTATTCAAATGTCAAATTACACTTCTCAAAAATATATTAACAGTTCAAATTGCTTTTTTGTTTTTACATAAATGAATGGTCTTGATGTAGTTTTGCATGACTATCAGGAACACACTTTGTTTTTTGTTTTTTTTCTCCATTCCATTTCATCCTATGCACAAAGAATCTGACAAGAATAATTGATACATTTATAACGAACATCATGTTGGTGTCTTTGTCTATGGGATTAAATAGAAGCAGGATATCTGGCAATTGAAAGGTAAGATTGAAAGAGGTTTTTTTTGACGAATAAAATTTGATAAATCCATCCAAAATTTACTAAAATGTGGGCAGTTGCAGAAAAGGTGGCGTAGAGATTCAAAGTCATGGCGCAGTGGTTAGTGCGGTCACCTCACAGCAAGCAGGTCCTGGGTTCGAACCCTGGGGTATTCCAACCTTGGGGCTCGTCACGGTTCGTCCTCTGTGTGGAGTTTGCATGTTTTCCCCATGTCTGCATGGGTTTCTTCGGGGGGGGGGCTCTGGTTTCCTCCCACAGTCCAAAGACATGTAGGTCAGGTGAATTGGCCAAACTAAATTGTTCCTGTGTGTGTGTGTGTGTGTGTGTGTGTGTGTGTGTGTGTGTGTGTGTGTGTGTGTGTGTGTGTGTGTGTGTGTGTGTGTGTGTGTGTGTGTGCTGTCCAGGGTGTCTCCCCACCTGCTGCTGCCCAGTGACAGCTAGGATAGGCTCCAGTATCCCCGCAACCCTGAGAGCGGGATAAGCGGTTTGGCTAGTGGATGGATGGACACATTTAGCATCAATTTCTATTTTAAATCTACTTGCAATAAAACTTTTCACTGGGTAAACTCTATGGGTAATCTTGAATGTAACTTCTTTGATCTTATTAGTTATACAGTATTTATGACATTGACTCCAGACATTTTTCCAATTAATATGTTCCACAGTGGAATTCCAAAACATTACCACAGGAGGTGTAATAACATTCTTACAGATTAATCTAACATAGTTGTTATTGCATTTTTTGCTTCAGATATCAACACCTTCTAATGAAATTGATGATAAGAATTCTTCCATAGATTCACTTGGAGTATTGTTGTATTTTCTTAAGAGAAATATAACTCCTTCAGGAATGGACTTAATTACAGTTTGAAATTCTATACATGTGATAGGAATATCAAAATGACTCAAATTCTGCAGGACTATAACATTGACCATCTTTGTTAAATACCTGTTTAACCCATATGATATTACAGTCAATCCAGTTTCTAAAAAAATGTTTTATTTCTGTATCTGATATCCTTGTTGTTCCAAATTGTGTATCTATTAGGAGAGACATTGCGTTTGTAAGAGAGAGTCCAAATAAGCAGTACTTGTTTATGAAAATTTGCAAGCCTAACTGGGAGTTTCCCAACATCAAAATTGCATTTTAGTAAAAACTCAATGCCACCAACCGGTTTGAAAAATAGGGTTGGGATTATGTTCCAAATTGTGTCTCTGTTCTTTAGGTAGTTCTTTATCCATTTAATCTTAAAAAATAATATTGGAGGTTTGGCAATCCAGTGTGTTTAGACCTCCCTTTTCCTGGCCGTTGCAAATTATATCCCTTTTTAAGTAGTGAGGTTTATTCCTCCATATGAAGTTAAAAAGCTTTGAATCTACTTTTTTTTTGAATGATGGGGGGAACATCTAAAGCAAGGGAGGTATAGACCAATCTGAATAAGCCTTCAGATTTAGAAAGAAGAACACATCCATTCAGTGAAAGATCTCTCAATAACCAAGAATTAAATTTATTTTCAACTTTTCTGAGAATGGGAGAGAAGTTTAATATTGATCTTTCTTTCAAGTACTTGCAGATCTTAATACCCAAAAAGGTAACAATATTCTTAACAGGAATTCCACATGATAGTGCTAACCATGGTATACTTTAAGGGTAACAAGGGTAACATCTTTGGAAGGATGTCAAACATTCAATTGCTTTTTGAACTTTGTCTTGTATCTGAATACCTTTAAATAAACCTCTGTTTATATATAGTGCCATGACTTGAGGAATAAAAAAGGAGAAATTGGGCAACTTCAACCAATATGAAACCGTTTTGATGTCCCATAAGGTAATTTCACTGAACTACTACCTTTATTGTAAAGGGTATTAATTGCTCTTTGAAAATAATCACCAAAACCAAAGAAACAAAGAGTTTCAAAGATAAATGAATGCTCAACGGAATCAAAGGCCTTGTAAATGTCAACAAATAAAATAAGACTGTCATCCTTTATAAAGTTACTGTAGTCAATTAAGTCTAATACCAGGTGAATATTATTACATATATATGTCTGCCAGATTGAGATGTGTTTATAATAGAATCAAGTTTGTTTTTTTAATCTCTCAGAAAATATTGATGCTAGTAATTTTCCATCATTGTTAATCAAAGTGATGGGCTTCCAGTTATCTAAAAACAAGGGATCCTTGTTGGGTTTTGGAATTACTGTAATCAAACCTTGTGTCATTGAGGTTGGAAGAGATCCTAAGTCAATTGCTTCCCTAAAAAAACAAAATGAAGAAATTCTATGAGATCATCCTGGAAAAACTTATAAAATTCACTAGTAAGCCCATCACTCCCAGGTGATTTGTTGTCCTTCAATTTATTGAAGGACAACAAATCATAACACTTCTTTATTTCATTCATGGTTATTTCTTCATCACACTTGCTCTTAAAATCCTCTTCAATAAGCGTGGCATTTTCTCTAACCGACTCCAGAAAGGCAGACATATCAGTGGTAGGGCAGGAATTACTTGTATATAAATGACCATAAACTCAGAAACATTTTAGACATATCCTTATAATTTTGATTTTCATGGCCATCTATATTACGTTTGTGAACAGAAGTAAATTTGCTGTTTCTTTTCTCAAGGTTGTAAAAATGTTTTGCATTCTTTTCACCCTCTTCTAACCATCTCCTTGATCATACAAAAGCCCCCCTGGCTTTTTCTTTGTTTCTACTACTATTACTACTTTCATATTTCATCCTACTGTAGATTAAGTAATCTTTTTTCATGTTCTTTGTCAATATCTTCACAACCTAAAATGTTAAGTATTTCTGTAATTTCCTCTTCCTTTAATCTTTTGTTCTTAGCAATATCCTTACTCCTTTTAATGGCAAACTGTTTCAAATTATATTTCATTAGCTCCCAATACTTCCCACAAGAGTTTTCTAGTTGTGCTTTACTCCATTGACTAATAATGATGTCCTTGGCTTCCTTTTTAATATCTCGTCATTTAATAAATTGCAGTTGAATTTCCAATATCCTTTATTATATTTATTAGAACCAAGACAGCCCAAGTTAACCAATAGAAGACTGGCTTTATGATCAATAATAACTGATGGTTCAATAGAGATTTTGCACTTGTCTATCAAGAATGTCTTAAATCAACCACAAATCAATCCTTGATTGCTTGGATCTATCCTTATTGCACCAGTTGTATTCCTTTTTGTTTGGGTTCCTAGCTCTCCACATAGTATCTATAACACCAAGACCATGAACTCTGGGTTTGTGATGTTAAGTTTAGTTGGGGGGGGGGGCTATCTAACATTACATCAGACACTGAGTTGAAATCCCCTCCCTGGATAATTTTGATATCTTGAAAAACATCCTTAATTCCATGTACCTCTTCCTCCAATTCCTGAAATAAAGAGCTGTTATTCTGTTTATATTTGATTGCATATATATTTCCCAACAAATATCTCTTCACTGTTGATGGTTACTGTTAAAAGACTCCCATCTTCCAGAGTGGTGGGTGTTGTAGGGTAATGTTATGCAGCCAACAGCTCCCCCTGGGGGCACTGATTGATGTATACTTGCCCTGTGTAACATGCCTCAGTTGCGTTATGGGCACAGCCGGTGAATACATGTTACTAAGCGACACAGCCCGACTCTGTCTGTTATTTATATGCACCTACACTTGCAACATGGTGTCAGAAGCTGTATTGGAACCCAACGTGAGTCTTACGTTGCCTGTTGCTTGAACAGCGTGCGTTTATTTTTTTACTAAGCGTAGCTAGAAGTTTCAGTTAGCCTGCTAGCATTAGCATCGAGCCAAGACGATGGCTTCCAATATTCCGCCGCCGGAGCCCATGAAGATGACTGGGGATCTTCACAGCAACTGGGCTAGCTTTCGATCAGAGTTTGAGGATTATTTGCTTGCGACCGGGATCGACCAGGCAGAGAAGCCGGTGCAGGCAGCGACGCTCCGGAGGCTAATGGGGAAGGAATGCCTCCATGTTTACGTGCACAACCTGGGACTCACAGCGGAAGAGCAGAAAGACGCCGGAGCGATACTTGACAAACTGGGGGAATACTTCACACCTACCAAAAACGTCATCTTTGAGAGGTATGTTTTTGGCAACCTTAAACAAGAGGAAGGAGAACCTGTGGATGCTTTTGTCACGAGACTGAGAGAAAAGGCTGCCACATGTGAATATGTAGCTATAAGAGACGAGCTTATAAGGGACAGGCTTGTTCTTGGAACAACTGATGGGGGCGCCAGACGACGCATGCTAAGAGAAAAGGAGCTTAAGTTGGAGGGAGCTATTGACATTTGCCGTGCAGCGGAGGTGTTGGACAATAAGTTAAAATCCATGTCACTTAGCAGCTCTGTGACTGCGGAGAGCATCAATTTAGCACGTGGACAGCGACCAGGACGGAGACCTACCAGCAGGCCATCCGAGCCCACCAACACATCTGCACAGCCACAGAGAGGCACAGGTGAATGCAAGTACTGTGGCACACCGCACAGACGGGGGCGAGACCTGTGCCCCGCATTTGGAAAGTCATGTCGCTTGTGTGGCACTGCTAATCACTTTGCCAAAGTATGCATGAAAAGAGGCCAGCAAGCACGTCAGTTGAACGCTGTGGATGACCCGCCTAGGGGACCCGGAGGACAGCGACCGCGATGAGAGGGATGTGTACACGGCTGAGAGCGTGGGGGCTGTGAACACTCAAAGGAAAAAGTGGTTTGTAAACCTGCCACTGCACAGAGGGGTCTAGAGGTGCCAGCTTGACTCTGGAGCCACCTGCAACGTGATGAGCTTGAAAGATGAGACTGGCACCTAGAGTGCCTCTTCAGAAAAGTCTCACCAGGCTGAGACTCTACAACAGTGAGTGGATGAGCTCAATGGGCGTGTACAGCACAGTGTGTCATCAGGGGCAAGATGCACAGACTGGACTTTGAGGTCGTGCGCACCAGCCAGAAGCCCTTGCTTTCAGGGGAGACATGCGAGAGACTTGGCTTGATATGCTTCACCATTCCCGAAGAGCTGAATAAAGTGGAGCACTGCAAGACAGGTGAGCTAACCAAAGGCTGTCTCATTAACACTTACAATGACGTGTTCACCAGCCCAGTCGAGTCACTACCAGGTGATGTTCACTTCGAGTTGGATAGCACTGTGGCCCCTGTCCAGTGTGCACCAAGAAATGTCCCGGTGGCCCTCAAGGCAGCTGTTAAGGCGCAGCTGGACCAATATGAAAAGGATGGACACTTAACCACAGTCACTCAGTCCACAGACTGGATTAGCAATCTGGTCATAGTGAAGAAGCCGGACAAATTGAGGCTTTGCATCGACCCCAAGCCACTTAACCGAGCCCTGAAAAGGTCCCATTACCTCATGCCCACTTTAGATGACGTGCTGTACAAGCTGCCTAAGGCACGTATCTTCACCCTGGTGGATGCGCGCGACGCATTCTTGCAATGTCGCCTTGATGAGGAGAGCAGCCTGATGACAACGTTCTGGACGCCATGGGGTAGAAAGCGATAGCTGAAGCTCCCTTTCGGCGTGTCAGTCGCACCACAGCTGTACCAGAGGAAACAACATGAGCTGCCGGCCGGTTTGAAAGGAATTGAGGCCATAGCCGATGACATCCTCATAGTCGGCTGTGGGGACACAGAGGAGGAGGCCATTCGCAACCACGACGCAAACCTCATTGCTCTGATGGACAGATGCAGGGAAGTGAAGCTGAGGCTGAGCATAAAAAAGCTACAGTTTCATGTGAGGGAGGTCCACTTCCACGGCCACATACTGCCGGCAGAGGGCCTCAAAGCTGATCCCGAGAAGGTCAGGGCAGTCCTGGACATGCCAAACCCCACGGATGCAAAAGGTGTTCAGCGGTGTGTCGGCTTCGTTAACTGTTTATCGAGGTTCATGCCCCGCTTGTCAGAGGTGTGTGAACAGCTGAGAAGGTTGCTGGACAAAGGTGTGTTGTGGCACTGGTTGCCCAAACATGATGCTGCTATGAAGGAAATCAAGACGCTGGTCACGGCGGTGCCAGTACTATGTTACTATGATGTCAGCAAGCCAGTCACCATACAGAGCGACTCCAGTCAGACCGGTTTGGGCTGCTGCCTGCTTCAGGGGGGACAGCTAGTCCATGGGCCAGAGCCCAAAATTTCCTATTTCGGTACACTCAAGGTGGCAAAACTTACTTATAATTTTTGAAAGGATCCATGTCTGTAGATGATATTTTGGTATGATAACCATTCCTGAGTGGCAGCTGTATCACAGTTATCAGCTCATGAAGTTAACCACCCCCTAAAGTAAATTGCATTTTAGACGCTGGTGCATATCCTGGTTTAGCCTCATGGTCAGGACATTTTTCAATGTTCTATAATATTGTCTTTGGTATCATTTTAAAGGGGACCTTCTTAGCTTTCATTCAAGCCCTGTTGTGGATATTTCTCACAAATATAGAGGTCACTTGAGCTCTTCAACCCGTCAATAACACACATCTTTCTGCAATTTTCGCCTAAACTATATACTTTCTTTTAGCCCTGTGGCATCTAGGAATATCAGGGACACAAAACACAAAAACTGGAATACTCACAGGACTGTAAAGATTCAGGAAATGTATAATATACCCATACTATTTCATTGTGTGAGGTGATTGTGAACCTTAAATTAGAAGGGCATTATTACTAAGAAACTAACTAGACCAAAGCCAGTTAGTCCATGGGTCAGACCAGATATCGATATCACCCAAGGTGACACAACTTCACTGGTGCCATTTTATTTGGTACACTAACAGAAGTAAAATAATACATGATAACCTTTCCAAATGAGCAGCTATTTCATTTTTCTTTCAGGAAACCTGTTTCTGTGCCTCTCACGATTGTGTATTTGCCCAGATTTTTACAAATATAGCATTTCAACACCCCTGGTACTGATTAGCCTAGCTTAAACTCTGGGACAGTTCTTAGTTGGCCAACAACCAAGGATAACCAGTACTGTGTACTTCCATTCATTGTGCTAAGCTAGGCTAACGTGCAGCCAGATATCTTTCTACTAAACACATATAGAGGAAACTGGTATCTATCTTCTTGTCTCACTCTGGAGAAGATTGTAAGCTAATTTCCCATAATGTTAGCATGTTCTTTTAATGTATATGTTAATATGATTAGTTAAAGTGGCTACGAGGAACTTTCATCTTGTGTTGATTTTAGCGGCCTCATGTGGACAAAATACAGCTGTTGCATAGCAACTAGGTAATGTATCTATTTGTGGCTATGTAAGATAAATAATGGTAATATGACGCTGGTGAAGCAAAGTAAACTTTGTTTTAGTAGTGTTCATACACCTAAGTTACATGTATTTGTTTGTATGTGGCAGGTGAAAACTGACTGAATATGGCCACTGGTGAACAAGCAAGTTTTTACCCAATACCAAAGCGCCCACGGGTGGAGTGCATTATCCACTGTTCTGATGATACAGATAAGCTGGTTTCACTACAAAGTGTCGACTCATGGAGAACTCTGCTCAGGGCAGCTCAGATACGAAATCATGCACCAGTTTTGAAACTGGCAAAAGACATTCCTGAGGGACAGATTCCAGCAATCTACTACCACAGAAAGTGTCGCAGTATCTTCACTATGAAGCAAATTCTTTATGGCCTCCTTACAAAAGAAAAGAAACGTTGTGTCTCTGCTGAAGAGAAACAATCTAAGAGAGTAGCTCGACATGCTCCAAGTACATCTAGGACTTATGATGCAGAGTGCATATTTTGTCAGAAAAACAGCAAATATTCCAAGAGACAGAATACGAGAGAAGTACTGGTGCAGTGTCGAGAACTGCGAGCTGATGCAAAGATCAGGAGTGCAGCCGGAAAGAAAAGGGACAGCAGAATCCTTGCCATTGTGAGTAGAGACCTTGTATCAGCTGAAGGGCACTACCACAGGTCATGCTATAGACTTTACACCAAAGAAGAGGTTTCCAAAGGAGAGGTTGCCAGCAATGAAGATGATGATGCTGCAGCCCAGTATGAAGCTGCTGTGAATAAGGCATACAATGAGCTGTTCCTCTTCATCAGGATGGAGCTTTTTGGCAATCCTCAAGTGATGACAATGACTGATCTCTCTTCTAGACTGGTAGCTTCAATGAACTCCCAAGGCATTGCCCAAGTCAAGGAATCAACCAAGAAGCACATAAGGCGAAACCTGGAGAGTGAGTTTGCTGGAGCCTTGCAGATATTCCCTGATGAGAAAGGAAAATTCCTCCTCTATCCCGATAACTTGTCCATGAGGGAACTTGCCAAAGAAAATCAGTCTCTCAAAAGGGAGCTGCAGACCCTGAAAAGTGTCAGTGCACAAGATGTTATAGCCAAAGCAGCCATCAAATTGAGAGCAGACATTAAAAGTCAAGATGTTCCTCAAACCTGGCCGCCTGAAGTCAAACCAGAAGCAGAATGTCCTACCATTCCAGAGTCGCTCATTATCTTCCTGTACTCTCTACTCACAGGCTCAAATGATCCTGATCATGCATCCCAGAGAGTGCAGTGCCTTCTGCAGTCATTTGGCCATGACATAGTATATGCAGTGACATGTGGAAATACCAAGCCTTCCAAGCACATTGTTCTGCCATTCAGTGTCAAATCGTTGACAGGAAATGTAGAGTTGATAAACATCCTCAACCGACTTGGTCACAGTGTGTCCTATTCACAGATGGAAGAGATCAAAACTGCCCTGTGTCTCCAGAAACTCTCATCATCAGGGAGTGGCATTGCCCTTCCAGCTAACATCCATCCTGGCATATTCACAACTTTAGCCTGGGACAATATCGACCGTCTTGAAGAAACTGTCAGTGGTGAGGGAACATCTCACAGAGTCAATGGGATTGCTGTGCAAGCAAAGCCAGTCAACCCACTTCCTGTCCAACCCATGCCCACTGTTCCCAAAACAAAGAAGAGAAGCATTGATGGACCCCCACCAATGTTACCAACTTACAATGCTGGACAACGGGTAGGGCCACCACAAAGCAAAAAGTCAGATGCCGATACTGCAGCCAATACTAAGCTTGCCAGAGAGAAAAACCTTCTTTGGGTCCTAGCACGCATGCCACAACAAGAAGAACAGTCAGTCAGCAGCTGGACAGGCTTCAACATCCTGACTCGAGGAGAGATGACGGTCATCCCCGACAATATAGGCTATCTGCCTACCATCAATGCTCCAGCGACACAAATGTCTACTGTCAACGAGGTGCTTAACCAGTCACTGAGCATCATGCAGTGCTTAGGCCTGAGGAAGACTGTCTGTGTCTTTGACCAAGCCCTGTATGCGAAGGCTGTCGAGATCACATGGAAACACCATGACAAGTTCCATGATATCATCGTTAGGCTTGGGGTATTCCACACCATCTGCACACTGCTGGCAATAATAGGAAAGCGTTTCCAAGATGCTGGACTCAAAGACCTCTGCATTGAGTCTGGCATGATTGCAGAAGGCTCAATTGCTGGTGTTATGGATGGCCGCAAGTACAACAGGGCAGTGCGATCACACAAGCTCCTGTATGAGGCTCTCATGCGACTGACCTTGAATGGTTTCCTGTCCTGGTTGGAAGAAACTCACAGGAATGACATGGTTCACCTGAATGAGACGCTGAAGACCATTGACAGCCTTGGGAAAGAAGTCTCACAACATGCTTTGAAGGAGGTCCTCGAGAACAGCTCTTGTACACGCATCATGGATCTATTTGAAGTCTACCGTGAGTTCCTTAGAGGTGGAAACGGCAGCCTCTCGAACTTCTGGATGTCCTATTTTGACATGGTTGAAATCTTGTTGGGGCTCATCCGAGCATCCAGAGAGGGAGACTAAATGCTACACTTGGCTAGCATTCGAGCAATGATCCCATGGTGCTTTGCTTATGACAGGATGAATTATGCACGCTACCTCCCCTACTACTACGCCCAGATGTCTGAGCTGCCCATCACACACCCAGATGTGTACACAGAATTCATGGAAGGAGGCTTCTCAGTCCAACTGGGCTCCACCAATCCCTTTGGCCGAATCCCTGTTGACCAAGCTATAGAAAAAACGGTGAACAAAGACACCCAAACAGCTGGAGGGACAAAGGGATTCAGCTTGAAGCCAGGAGCTGTGACCAAATATTATCTCACAGCTGAGTATAGAAGCATGTACCTCAGACAGCTGAGAGACCTGACAGGTCAAGGCAGGTGCAAATGGTCTCATCCAGATCTACAGAGTCCAAGGATCAAGAGAGATGAAGCAGATGTCCAGTCTCTCATGGACCTTATGGAGAATAACTGGCTCAATCCTATGTCCCCTGATGAGATTGATTTGGTTAGCCTCTCCACTGGCAACATGGCTCCACCTGATGTGACCATAGATCTCTTGAGATCTCTTGAGAAAGGAGAAGAGGCCTACCAAGCATTCCAGCAAACAAGGTTAGATGCAGACCCACCACCTGTGAAATTCCACGACAAGATGACCAAGCAAAGTCTGAAAACATTCTCCAATGTCAGCACAAAACAAGCTCATGGAAAGAAAGCACAGGATGTGGTTCTGAAGGCAGATAGAAACTTTTTCAGTCACATGATCCTGGTGGCTGAAAGCAGGAAGGTGAATCTGAAGGATGTCCTTGCCTACCCATTGGGCCCACTACCATGGGCACAGGCAAATGCTGATGGGTCCTTACGAAAAACAAACAAGGCTGCACTTGCCAGAGAGCTTGAAAAGAATGTATCTCCTGCAGAAGACATCCCAATCCCATCTACTTCCATCATTGATGGGATGAGCCTGGTCCAAAAAATGAATGGCAACAACAAAACCTTTGCACAGGTGGCAGAGTCAGCCTTGACCCAGGTCCTCCATGAGGGAGCACAGAGTGGGAGGATTGATGTTGTTTTTGATGTCTATCACCAGACTTCGATCAAAGATGCTGAACGACTGAACCGGGGTAGAGACATCACTCTCCAGTACAAGAATCTTGCAGGGGGACACCACGTCCAGCAGTGGAGAACATTTCTGTGCAGTTCCTCCAACAAGACCAGTCTCATCAAGTTTCTGGTGGAAGAGTGGAAACTCCCACGATACAGAGCTATGCTGCATGGCAAGGTGTTGTACATGACCTGTGAGGAAACCTGCTACAAGTTGACAGAAGATGGGTGTGAGGAAGCAGCAGAACTGCACTCCACACATGAAGAAGCTGACACTTGTCTGCTCCTGCATGCATTGCATGCAGCAAATGCGGGCTCAAAGTCAGTTATCATCACAGCTGAGGACACTGATGTCATGGTGCTTTGTCTTGGCTTCCAGAAGGACATCACCTGTCCCATCTACCAGAAGTGTGGGACTCAGAACCTCACACGGTTTGTCGACATCACCAAACTGGCAAGTTCACTTGGAGACAGCATCTGTGACAGCCTAATTGGCTTACATGCCTTCACAGGCTGCGACACTGTCAGTGCATTCGCTGGTCGAGGGAAGCTGAATGCCCTGAAGATAGTGAGAAAGCACACTTCCTGCCAAGAGACTTTTAGTCAACTGGGACAGACATGGAATGTGAGTGATGAGCTGTTCCAGAAAATTGAGCAGTTCACCTGTCGGATGTATGTTGCTAATAGCAGCACTGCTGAGGTGAACAAACTGCGTTACCAGCTCTTCTGCACCAAAAGGGGAGAGGTTGAGTCCAGCCAGCTGCCACCATGTAGAGACTGTCTCTTTATGCATGTTCAACGAGCCAACTATCAGGCAGCAATATGGAAGTGCTGTCTGCAGGCTAACCCTGTGGTGCCAAGCCCTACTGAGTATGGATGGACAGACGATGAAGGCAAGCTGGCCATTTACTGGATGCGCTCCCCACCTGCACCAGATGTGGTCTTGGAAATGCTAATATGCAAGTGTGTGCATTCATGCAAAATGCCAAGCTGCATGTGCCTGTCAAATGGACTTCCATGCACAGACATGTGCAGGTTACAGACCTGCAGTAAGCAAAAACAGCAGGATGGTCCAGAACTGGACTTTGAACTTGGGGAGTCTGATGATGAGAGAAACGAGCAGTTTGATGAATGACAGTGTGATGATTCTGATGGTATTACTGTGGTAGTAGTCTATTGATGCACAGAATGTTGATTCTGGACTTGGTTACCCAGAGCTTGATAACAATAATGTAACCATATTCACATATACCCATTACCCTACCTATTACCATTACATATACCCACTAATGATATGGGATTACATGTATCATTGACTAAGTATATGTAAATGTCAATGTTGTTTAAAATATTAAAATAGTTCATTACCTCACTATGGTATTCCTTTTTATCATGTATTTTGATTGTGTATTTAAACAAATGTATAAAGACCAGTTTGTGACCTAACTGGCTTTGGTCTAGTTCTCATTTAAGGCTCACAATCACCTCACACAATGAAATAGTATGGGTATATTATACATTTTCTGAATCTTTACAGTCCTGTGAGTATTCCAGTTTTTGTGTTTTGTGTCCCTGATATTCCTAGATGCCACAGGGCTAAAAGAAAGTATATAGTTTAGGCGAAAATTGCAGAAAGATGTGTGTTATTGACGGGTTGAAGAGCTCAAGTGACCTCTATATTTGTGAGAAATATCCACAACAGGGCTTGAATGAAAGCTAAGAAGGTCCCCTTTAAAATGATACCAAAGACAATATTATAGAACATTGAAAAATGTCCTGACCATGAGGCTAAACCAGGATATGCACCAGCGTCTAAAATGCAATTTAGTTTAGCGGGTGGTTAACTTCATGAGCTGATAACTGTGATACAACTGCCACTCAGGAGGGGTGATGTGACTGCAGAGACCGACCACCGCCCGCTGGTGTCAATCTTCACTAAGCCCCTTCTCAGTGCACCAAAGCGCCTTCAAAGCATGCTCCTCACACTTCAGAACTACTGCCTCACGGTGATGTACAAGCCAGGCCCTGAAATGTACATCAGTGACACGCTCAGCAGAGCCACCACCCCGCCACAGAGAACGGACACTCAGTACAGATGTGAAATGGTCTACAGCATGCAACAGGTGCAGTACGACACGGCAGCCATTCAGTAAGCAGACTATCTAAACGTCACCAGCCAACGCCTCGCACAGATTCGAAAACACACAGAGGAGGAGGTGTGTCTTCAAACACTCAAGTCGGCCATGCTGGAGGGATGGCCAGAACACAAAGAGGAGAGCCCCATAGCCATCAGAGAATACTGGGCCATCAGAGATGAAATAAGTGCACAGGACGGTGTGCTTTTTAGGAGCCAGCGTGTCATCATTCCGAAAGCTATGCGTCCTGAGATGCTGAAACGGATCCATTACAACCACGTGGGGGGTGAGGCTTGTTATAGACAGGCCCGGGATACTCTCTACTGGCCAAATATGCAGGGGGAAATCAAAGACTATGTGCAGCAGTGCTCAGTGTGTAACGAGTATGCACACGAGCAACAAAAAGAGACTATGATGTCACACCCGCTCCCCACACGTCCCTGGCAGCTGGTGAGCATGGACTTGTTCAGCTACGCAAGGCAGGACTTCCTGCTCATGGTGGATCACTATTCAGACTTCTGGGAGATTGATCTACTCCCGGACCTGTCGGCAGAAACGACCATCCGAAGATGCAAGGCGCAGTTTGCACGGTACGGTATCCCTGACCGGGTCATTTCCGACTGCAGAGGTCAGTTTGATTGTGGAGAGTTTCGGGCGTTTGCGAGGGAGTGGGGCTTCGAACATGTCATGTCCTCCCCGAGACACCCAAAAGCTAACGGCAAAGCAGAGTCTGCAGTGAAGATTGTGAAAGGCCTATGCAGAAAAGCAGACCGGGCCGACGAAGACCCCTGGAAGGCTTTTCTACACTGGAGAAACACGCCCACTGAGGACATGCGCTGCAGCCCAGCACAACGGCTGATGTCACGGAGGCTGAGAACTCTTCTCCCTGTGGCCGACCAGCTACTAGCACCTCAGATCATCACTGGGGTCACAGACAAGCTGAGGGTGAAGCATCAGGCAGCGAAGTTGACATATGACAGAACTGCGAGGGATCTGTCAGAGCTAAACGTCGGCCAGCCTGTCAGGATGAAACCAATCCCGGGTGACAGGACAGGCCGATGGAGGAGAGGAGTATGCCTGCAGCAGGTGGGACCGCGGTCCTATCTCGTCAACGTGGAGGGAACCATGTACCGTCGCAACAGGGTTGATCTCCGACCAGCAGAGGTTGCCCCTCCACAGCCGTCGGCCCACACAGAACGGCCACCGGAGCAGCCTGTGGGCGCGTGTGCAGCTGAAGGGGGCCATGTGAGCGGGGGCAGCATGGAGGAAGTCGTCAGCAGCCCTGTAATGTCTCCAAGGTCGTCAGCCCCGAGGTCGCCGCCATCTCCCCCACAGGCTGTGACCACACCATGCCGTGAGTTACAGGGCCGGGCCTTCTCCCAGAGCGGGAGGCAGATTAAGCCTCCAGAAAAACTTGACCTCTAGGTCATACACTGTACTGAGATTGACACACACACGCTCACACGCACACACACACACACACACACACTGGACTGTGGACATAAAAAAAAAAACGAAACAAAAACTGTGATGTTCACTTCTAATGTTCTTATTCAGTGGTCTTGTGGATGTTCTGATGCTACCATTTTGTCGTTATTGTTCTGCAGAGGTTTTGGTTGATATTGACTTGCTGTTCCTTCTTGATGCACTATTTCCATTGCACTATTTAATATTGGGATATGAGCACTAATGTTCTAATGGCTAATACTATCCATTATATTATTTGGTATGGTATTCTACGAAAGGAAGGGAGATGTTGTAGGGTAATGTTATGCAGCCAACAGCTCCCCCTGGGGGCACTGACTGATGTATACTTGCCCTGTGTAACATGCCTCAGTTGCGTTATGGGCACAGCCGGTGAATACATGTTACTAAGCGACACAGCCCGACTCTGTCTGTTATTTATATGCACCTACACTTGCAACAGTGGGTCTTGCTGTTAATAACTTTTCCTTTGAAATAACCTCTCAATATCGCAACCCCCGAAGGATGGTTGCTACCTTAAGATAGCCAGATATCATTACCCTATTGATTCTTCCATAAACTCAACTCAGACGAACATGTATGAGTTCCTTGGAAGATACATAAATAAAAGTCTGCATTGAACCATTTGCAGTACAGAAAAATAGCTTTGCGTTTCAATGTTTGCAGTACAGAAAAATAGCTTTGCGTTTCAATGTTTGCAGTACAGAAAAATAGCTTTGCGTTTCAATGTTTGCAGTACAGAAAAATAGGTTGCGTTTCAGTGCATCACTAATACCCCTGACATTAACTGAACATTCAGATAAAGACATAAAATAAACACTTAACTTTATAGAGTTTAGTGCAAGTACTTAAGTTTTATGCAACTCGGGGTTTACCATCCCGTTGTGTATTTAGCTGAATAGACTAACTTTGGTCATACAAAAATATAACAAGACGTTACTCCTGAAAAAGGGAGATAAACTATTACTGTTACTCATGAAAAGGGAGATGAACATGCTTGGCACTTTGATCTCAACGAGAAGTTTACAGCCACCGCCATCTTGGGTCAAGCGCGACACAAACGAAAACCATGTTTTGTTCTTGTTTTGCACTTGTTCGCAAAACCATATTGTAGCGAATTCGGGGGGCAGCCCAGCCGGACCGTCACAGCCAGGACGCGAACCCGCACTGTTATGTCTGCACACATCAACAGTGCTGCATTTGATTTGGTGCTGTTCTATTGTGCTGGGATCGATTGGTGATGCCTGCGGGCTCTGGGTTGTTTGATCGGGTCTGCCTGTGATGCTGTGTCAGTCTAAATAACGAATGCAACGTAGCGGTTGTGTCGAGCGACAGCGCTGTGTCCTGACGTGATTTCTAAATACAATATTGGCGACGAGGATGGCTGATATCTCTCTCCCACCACCTGCCCCCTTCCTGGCATTACCTGGCGAGCCTCCGGTACCATGGACTCGCTGGCTACATAGTTTTGAAAATGACATCATCGCCTCAGGGCTCGAAGACATGAGCCAGGCTAGGAAGACGGCTCTGTTGCTACACTGCTTGGGAGCAGAGGGTCATTGTGTGCTCGGGACTCTGGGGAACGTCACAAACTTTGACGAAGCTGTGGGACTTATGAGCACCCATTTCGCTGCTCCACAGAGTGCCGTCCTTCGGCGATTTATATTCCGTCAGCGACACCAACTGCCTGGTGAGTCTGTGCAGCAGTATGTAGCTAATTTGCGAGGGCTAGCTAGCTCATGCAAGTTTGGCGCGCTTCAGGACGAGATGGTTCGCGAGCAGCTAATCGAACACACCAACAACGCAAAGGTGCGTGAGACTCTCCTGCTGGAAGAAGACGATCTGCTGCTGTCCAGAGCAATTACTATCGCACTACAGGTTGAGGGAGCAGCTGAGTGTGCTGCTATGCTAAATACACAGCAAGTGGCCACCTCCAGTCAAGCTGCCAACGACTCCTCCCTCTACTCACGGCTGCCCCTCGGGACGCAACCCAGCCAGAGCGAGGCGGGTGCCGACTCCACTGGGGACGTCTTGCAACTGCAACGACGGCGTTCTCGGCCCCGCCCTCAACAGTCCTGTGGTAACTGTGGATCTTGGTCTCATGTTTCAAGGGCTCAGAACTGCCCTGCCCGTGGCCAGACATGCCGTAGCTGCGGTAAGCAAAATCACTTTGCCAACGTCTGTCGATCTTCCCCGGCTGGGTCAGAGGGCCACACCCCCCAGTCTTCAACCGCCGTCATTCACAAGGTGAGCTCTGGGCCAGTGTCGTTCAAATCATGCACAGTCAACATTAATGATGTGTGCATCCCCCTGCTGTTGGACACCGGTGCAGGTGTGTCTCTCCTGAATGTTGATACCTACAGTCAATTTTTCGGTTCACTGCCACTGTCTGCACCCTCAGCTGTCCTCTGTGGGTATGGTGACTCCAAAATCGATCTGGTTGGCTCTCTCCAAGTGACTGTCCGCTATGGAACCAAGCTGGTGCCCAATGCAGTTTTTCATGTGGCACGCCGTGGGGCCAACCTGATGGGCCTGGACCTGTTCTCCGCTCTGGGGTTCTCCCTCTTAGACACAAGGGGGGCAGCAATACTGACTGTTGCCACACCTTGGCAGCAGAAGTGGCCATCGCTGTTTATGGGGCTGGGCTGCCTCTCCGCCTTCGCCCATCAACCTCTCCTCAAGCCTGCTGTGAAATCTGTCATCCAACCACTGCGCCGTATCCCATTGGCTCTCCGTGATGGGGTCTCCGCCGAGCTGCAACAACTGCTGGAAGCTGGCATCATTGAACCGGTGGACGCGTCACCTTGGGTCTCAAACCTCGTGGTGGCTAAGAAGAAGTCGGGGGGCCTGCGTGTCTGCGTCGATCTACGTGCAGTAAATAAGGCAGTAGTCCCTGATAAGTATCCACTGCCCACCTCAGAAGAACTCACTGCTCAGTTCTATGGCTCTGAGGTGTTCTCCAAGCTCGACCTCAGACAGGGGTACTTACAGGTGCCCCTCCACCCCAGCAGTCGAAACCTCACAGCCTTTGTGACACATGCAGGAGTGTTTCGCTACACCAGGATGCCTTTCGGTCTCAGCTCCGCCCCTAGCTGCTTCCAGAAAATCATGGTCTCCGTGCTGGCTGGCATACTGGGCGTGGCCATTAATCTGGACGATATAGTGGTATACGGGCCCACTAGTGAAATCCACGACAAGCGCCTCAACATGGTCTTCGCAGCCCTGTCCAAGCACAAGCTAACTCTCAATGCTGAGAAATGTGTCCTCTCTGTGCCAGCCATCGAGTTCGTGGGGTTCCGGCTGTCAGCGAGCGGTGTAACTCCACTACAATTCAACGTGGACGCCATTCAGGCCATCCCTGAGCCCAGCTCGGCCGCCCAGGTCGCCTCCTTCCTGGGTATGACAAGTTACTACCTGAGGTTTCTTCCCAAGTACTCTGCGACCACAGCCCCCCTGCGCCAGCTGCTGCGTAAGGACGAGCCATGGGTGTGGTCAAAGGCATGCAGTGACACTGTGCGTGATCTCAAGACTCAACTGACTTCACCACCAGTGTTGGCTCATTTCGAAATCTCCAGCTCCACCTTTGTGACCTGTGACGCATCAGCCACAGCGATAGGGGCTGTGCTGTCTCAAACCCAGAACGGTGTGGAGAAGCCCATCGCCTTCGCCTCCCATGCCCTCAACCTGACCGAGCAGCGGTACTCCGTGGGTGAGCGTGAGGCGTTAGCCTCTATCTGGGCTTGTGAAAGGTGGCACCTCTACCTCTATGGCCGCTCCTTCACCCTCAGGACAGATCACCAGGCCCTGACAGCACTGCTGTCCACATCTGGGACAGGCCACAAACCCCTGAGGTTGCACCGCTGGTCTGACCGCCCCCGCCAGTACAACTTCAGCCTGCAGTTCACCCCAGGCAGAGACAATGTTGTCGCCGACCTGCTCTCTCGCTCTGTCTCCACCCCAGCTCCACAGACGGACACTGACTGTGTGGAAAAGGACATTGTCCAAATGCTACACACACCCCTTCAGGCCACTGTCTCTCTGCAGGAGCTGAGGGCAGCCTCCGAATAGGACCCTGTCCTCTCCCAGCTCCGCACCTACATCCAGAACGGCTGGCCTCACAAGGTCCCAGAGGAGCTGGCTGCGTTCGCCCGAGTCAGACAGGAGCTCTCCTGCTGGAACGACACCTGCGTGGCACGTGGGTTTTGCACAGTGGTCCCAGCTGCTCTCCGTGCACGTGTTTTGAATATGGCGCATGAAGGCCACCTGGGCATTGTGAAACTGAAACAGCGCTGCCGAGACCTGGTGTGGTGGCCGGGGATAGACAGAGATATTGAGGCTTTGGTGAAGGACTGTTCTGCCTGCCTTGTGAGTGGCAAGACTGACCACCAGGCTCCCCCACCCCTGCAACCTCTCGCCTGGCCCTCTCAGCCCTGGGAACACCTGCAGTTGGACATTTGTGGTGAGATCCATGGAGTTCCCAACCACCAACGGTTCATGGTGGTCGCCTACGATCTACACTCAAAATGGCCTGAACTCACCACTTCCGGCACTGTGACCTCACAGATCATCATCGACTTCCTGGACTCTCTTTTCTCTCGCTGGGGCCTCCCAAAGACCATCACCACTGACAACAGCCCTCAGCTGGTCTCTGCTGAGTTCACTGCTTATCTCGAAAGCAAGGGCATCCGTCATATACGCACTGCGTACTACCACCCCCAGGCCAATGGCAGCGTTGAACGTTTTCACCAGTCACTGAAGAACGGCCTCAGAGCACACATGGCCCAAGGGTGCTCTTTCACGCAGGCCATCCGTCACACTCTGCTGCACTATCGGGCCACACAGCACTCGACCACAGGCGTCTCCCCAGCCTCTCTCATGCTAGGCCGGGAACTGTGCATGCCCCTTGACAGACTCCGCCTCTCCACATCCCAGGCACCTCCCTCTGGGGTCAGAGCCTCAGTCACTCGTCAGCAGACGCGGATGAAGCAACGGTTTGACCAGTCAAGACGAACCAGGGTGCCAGACATCAATGTGTCAGACTGGGTCAGGGTCCGCAGGCCCCACAGGGACAATAAAATGGCTTCATACTGGTCCTCTCCTCTCCAAGTCACCCGTCAGCTGGGCCCAGCCACTTACCTCCTCAGTGATGGCACTCAGTGGCACTCCAGTCGTCTATGGAAGGTGTCAGCTCCGCCACACACAGCTGGTGAACAACCATAGCCATTCCCTCAGCATGGCGAGACGCCCCGGGGCTTCATGCAGCTCCTACACGGGCCCCAGACATTCCTGGGCCTCAGCTTCCCCTGCCTTCTCCCTCCCCACCTCAGCCTGCCCAGCCTCAGGCCGCCCCGCGACCTGTTCGCACACGTTTACGCCCTGGCCACCTAGAGGACTTTGTGTCAACCTTTCATGTTTGAAATCCTGCCGGGGGGGGGGGATATTATGTCTGCACACATCGACAGTGCTGCATTTGATTTGGTGCTGTTCTATTGTGCTGGGATCGATTGGTGGTGCCTGCGGGCTCTGGGTTGTTTGATCGGGTCTGCCTGTGATGCTGTGTCAGTCTAAATAAAGAATGCAACGTAGCGGTTGTGTCGAGCGACAGCGCTGTGTCCTGACGTGATTTCTAAATACAAAACGCACCGCGGGCGACAACGTTAACCAGTCGACTAAAGGGCCTGACCCGTTAGCTAAGGGCTAACGTGTCTACTTATTCGTGTTCGTTACACTACCCCCCTCCTTCGGGAAACGCTTCCGACGGCCTCACTGTCCTTCACGATCTCACCATCCCACTTCTGACACCAATGTAGCGAATTCGGGGGGCAACCGCAGGAACCGCCGCAGCTGGGACGCATACACGCGCGGACGCGCTCCCCGAAGGAGGGGGGTAGTGTAACGTGCATGGATAAGTAGACACGTTAGCCCTTGGCTAAGGGGTCGGACCCTTTAGTCGAGCCGTTAGCGATGTCTCCCGCGGTTCGCGTCCCGGCTGCGGCGGTTCCTGCGGTTGCCCCCCCCCCAAAATCGCCACAATATGAATGTAGTAATTACCCGTACAAAATCAATTTGTTAAGCAACATGTGTATGTCATCATACAAGTTTTAAAACCTAACAAACCTGTAAAAACCGGAGAAAATGAGTCAGGCGACCGGTGCTTCTGTTCAGCGCAGCTTCGCTCAGCAAAATGAAGAAGCGCTGAGTGCTCGTAATGAGAGTCCATGAGATAAGGAAAGTACCACACTGCTTCCTATTGGCAACACTGAAATGCCCAAAGTGTATTATAAAGAAGCCTTGGAATTTTACCACGAGGCGATAATTGACCATTATGGTTTATATTTAATATTCCTCTCACAGGGGCGTCCGGGTAGCGTGGCGGTCTATTCCGTTGCCTACCAACACGGGGATCAACGTTTCGAATCCCCGTGTTACTTCTGGCTTGGTCGGGCGTCCCTACAGATGCAATTGACCTTACGCAAAGTCCCGCCCCCCTTAGTTACTGTTGCTATGCCCGTCAAGCATTTCAGAACTATCCGGGAAGTAGCCAGAAAACACCAAAACATGAAGGAAGAAATCAGTGCATCGTTTGGGTAAAAGTAACAGTAATAATATGTTAGTTGTATTAGCTATCAATAATAGCCAATAGCAAGCTTAGCTTGGAGCAGACAGGTATTTTTGTTGATTTTGGATGTATTAAGCTGGCCATGGGGTCTGCTATACTGCGAAATCTATTGCCGACATTGCGCTTCTTGCGTTCTGGGTTTCGGGAAGGGGAAGAAAATTACACCCCCTCCAAACTTTTCAGATATCTAGTATCCGATTTGCAGATCCCATAGGCACACCGTTTCAGCATTTTGCTGTGTGTTTGAAAGCTTGACGGACCGTTGCTAAGGTAGGATTGGACAAACACCGTTCTGGGGCGGTCCTTTTCAAAAGGTCAGTTGGACGTGTCTGCGGGTGGGAAGCCGGATGTGGAGCAGAGATCAGGACGGCTCGGAAGAGTGGGGTAATTGGCCGGATACATTGGGGGAGAAAAAAAGGGGGGTATATTTATATTCCTCTCACAGGAATAACATTCCCAAAAATAAAACCTAAAAAGTCACCATAGATTTTGTGTGCGTCACACTTTCAAGATCACTACTCTCCGATTCCCCTTGCCTGCCTCACCTGCTCGCTTAGCTTTTGCCAGTCACATCCACTTCCTTACTCGTCTGTCCTGCTCAGCTCATCTTTGCCATCCACCATTCAGCTCAGTCCAGCTCTGCTATCCGCCATCGCCTCTGCTTTCTGCCTTGCCTGCCATTCTCATTCCCCTTTATCCCTTCAATAAACCCCTTTTACATAATGTTTACTTAATTCCAGTGTCTGCGTTTGGGTCTGCCTCTACCAATCATAACACAAGGTGTCAAAGCATGTCTTTATGTGCAGGTGAGAGGATTGAGAACGGAGCCTGGGTTAAGGTGGGGGGGGGGGGTAAGGGTAAAACTGTTAAGTGCGAGTCATGTAAATCAAATGAACCAAGATCAAAGAGAAATGTATTGGCCCCCTTTTGTGTTTGGGATCACAGTTCCAATAATTTCACCTCCTACGGAAGAGTCATATGTTCAGTCACCAGGGGGTTTAAGGGGGTGGGGGGTGGGGAAAGACAGCAGGGGAATGAAGGGGAGAGGGGGGGACTAGGGGTGAGAATTTAGAGTGGAAAACTTACAGCGGGTGAGTGCGGGTAGGAAGTTGGGGGAAGGGCCGGGTAAACAGGCAGTAATTAAGAGCAGACTATCTGCTATCGTTGCAGTTTTCATCCCGCAAAGGACCACTTCACAGGCGCATTTGTTTAACGCCCCGTGCTAATTTCCCCACACGTCAGCCACTATGCTGTGCCGCGGTAAAGCGCGGAATGGAGAGCCGCTGTGTGCGTGCGTGCGTGCGTGCGTGCGCGTGTGTGTGTGTGTAAGCGTCCGTACACTACCGAGGCCCTGGGCATCTTTAACGCCAATTAAGAAAGGTGATGCCAACGCCAACTGAGCTAGCAAGCGCTGACAGCGAAGAACAGAACAACGGCAGCGCAGCAGCAGCCCCCCCGTGGTGAGAGGAGCGGTGGAGGAGAGACGGAGGGACATACCTATATATAACCCCTCATCTTTTTGCATCTGTCTCCTCCGTGCCTCCTCTTCCATAGATTGTCATCTATCCTTCCCCTCTTCTCTCCCGCACCACTTGTGCCCGGAAAGAGAAAAGCAAGTGTCCGACGTCATTGTCGGTGTAATGTCCAAGTAGGTGCCCAGATGCCACCTTTGGACTTGGAAATATCAAAAGCGTGCGTCCTCAGACTGTAGACACTGTACACTACTAAATGGAGGACACTCTCTCGAATCTTTTTTTTTGCAGACAGAATATTATAGCGAATTCGGGGGACAACGCAACCACAGCAACTGCCGCGGCCGGGAAGCGAACCCGTATCGCCCGCACCGCAGGAGACATCGCTAACCGCTCGACTAAAGGGTCAGATCCAGCGGCCACCGTGTCTTCTTATCCATGCACGTTACACTACCCCCCTCCTTCGGGAAGCGCGTCCCCGCGCTTAAGCATATCAGCTTCTTCACGCCTCAGGGCGCATACGCTTCCGATGGCTCCATCCCACTTCTGACACACCAATGTATTGGATTCGGGGGGACAACGCAACCACTGGAGAGTGCCGCGGCCGGGAAGCGAACCCGTATCGCCCCGCACCGCAGGAGACATCGCTAACCCGCTCGACTAAAGGGGTCCAGACCCGCCAGCCAGCGGCCAGCGTGTCTTCTTATCCATGCACGTTACAAGACTATAGTGTAGATACTTTTTGTGTTCTGATCCCCCCCTCCCCCTTTTCTCGTCCTGTTGTGTCCGGGCCAATTACCCAGCAGGTGAGGCAGGCAGGGGAATCGGAGAGTAGTGATCTTGAAAGTGTGGACGCACACAAAATGTAGGGT
>NC_079214.1:38008586-38065763 GCF_029633865.1 Lampris incognitus
GTTGGTCCTCCATGTGCTACCAAAACAGCGCCGACCTGCTGAGTTATGGACACTACAAGACCCCTGAAGGTGTCCTGTGGTATCTGGCACCAAAACATTAGCAGCAGTTCCTTCAAGGCCTGTAAGTTGCGAGGTGGCACCGCTGTGGATTGGGCTTGCTGGTCCAGCACATCCCACAGATTCTCGATCGGATTGAGATCTGAAGAATTTGAACACATCATTTGAACACATCATGTCCCTCAAACCATTCCTGAACAATGTAGTGCAGTGTGGCAGGGTGCATTATCCTGCTGAAAGATACCATCAGGGGATACCATTGCCATGAAGGGGTGCACCTGATTTGCAACACTGCTTAGGTAGGTGGCACGTGTCAAATTAACATCCACATGAATGGCCGGACCCAGGGTTTCCATCCAGAACATTGTTTAGAGCATCACACTTCCTCCACCAGCTTGTCGTCTCCCACAGTGCATCTGGGTGCCACCACTTCCCCAGGTAAACGGCACACATGTGCATGGCCATTCACGTGATCTAAAAGAAAATGGACCAAGTGACCTTCTTCCACTGCTCCAAGGTCCAGTTCCGACGTTCGCGTGCCTAGTGTAGGCACTTTCAGTGGTGGACAGGGTTATCATGGGCACTCTGACAGGCCTTTGGCTATGCAGTCCCATACACAGCAGGGTGTGTTGCACTGTGTGTTGCGACACATTCCTCCCATAACCATCTTCTGTGACTTGTGTCACAGTAGACCTTCTATTGGTTCGGACAAGATGGGATAGCCTTCATTGCCCTCGCGCATAGATGAGCCTTGGGTGTCCAACACCTTGTTGCCAGTTTGTGGTTTGTCCCTCCTCGGACTGCTGTTGGTAGGTAATGACCACTGCTGACCGGGAGCACCCCACAAGCCTTGTCATTACAGAGATGCTCTGACCCAGTCATCTTGCCATAATTTGACCCTTGTCAAAGTCGCTCAGGTCTTTACCCCTTCCCATTTTTCCTGCATCCGACGTGTTGACTACGAGAACTGGTTGTTTGCTTACCATCTAATCTACCCAGACCTTGACATGTGCCCTTGTTTGGAGATGATCCGTGTTATTCGGTTCGCCTATGAGTGGTCATAATGTTTTGGCTCATCGGTGTATATTTTCGCACAAACACTCAAACACACACAATTCTTGCTGCTTATATAAGTAAATGTCCTTATCTGGAAATCGTAAGGGGATGAGTTCAGTGGAGCAAAATAGGAGTGGAAAAAATTATGAAACAGGCAAGGAGTTGAGATGAGTGAAAAAGGAGATGAGAGGATGAAGACCCCAAAAAAAAGGAAGGGGAGGAGAAAGGAAAGGAGATGAGATGAGAGAAGTTGAGCGTTTCAGAGGTGAGCAGATGGAAAGGGAGGAGAAAGGGGAGGAAAGGATGGGAGAGAGGAGAACCAAGGAGGTGATGGGAAAAGAGAGGAGACAAGAGGGGAGGGGAGGGGAAGAGAAGAAGGCTAGAATGACGGCGGCGTACGGCAGCAGCATATGTCACATTCTATCAGGTGACAGGATGGGTGAAAGATACAGTATTGCCTCTGCCGTGTTAGGAAACGGTGAACACACACACACACACACACACACACACACACACACACACACACACACACACACACACACACACACACACACACACACACACACACACACACACACGCACACACAAATACGGCACACCCAGCCAAGCTTATCAGGCTCTCCACGGCTGCACGGCCTTCATGCAGAGCAGCCGTGGCTGTCGGCGGAGGCCCGGATCATCTTGGACAGTATCATTAAATGCCATGTCATTACTGGTTATGGAGTGGTGCTCTCACTCCCTGCCTTTCTCCTGGGATAGGGTAGCCCATTCTGATAGGTATAAGGAACAGTTTGTGTGTCTCAGGGTGCGTGTATGACTCTGTGTGTTTGTGTGTGTGTGTGTGTATACACGATACATGTGTGTTTACCTGTGTGTCAGTGTGTGTCTGCATGTCAGTATGTTTGTGAGTGTGATTCTGTGCAGGGCGTTTGGCGGGGGGGGGGGTAGCGGCTACTTGTGGAAATGGGATGGACAGGGCTGAGAGACAGAATTGGTATTAAATTTCCGACGTGGCGTGAGGATTGACTTTGACTGGAGCGCGAGGGGGCTGTTAGCTTATCTTTAAGGCCGTGTTTGTCACAGCACCGAGGGCAGCTCTGCCAGACAGGCCCAGCTCTCCGAGAGAGAGAGAGAGAGAGAGAGAGAGAGAGAGAGAGAGAGAGAGAGAGAGAGAGAGAGAGAGAGAGAGAGAGAGAGAGAGAGAGAGAGAGAGAGAGAGAGAGAGGGAGAGGAGGCAAGCCTGGGCTGAACGATATGGATAGGTGAAGGCTCCCGGTGGGACTTACTGCCTGAGCTGCCGAGCGCCAGGGAGGAGAAGAGAGCGGCTAAATTGAAGGTTTATTTATCCAATTCGCTGTCAAGGTCGGCTTGTCGGCAAGCTGTCCTGTGTGTGTTCACAAAATGCCAAAATCCCGACGAATTGTTAAAAAAAAGGGAGCTGGGGCTGGGGGGGAATCAATGACCTTTGGTTGCGTCAGGCTTCAAGCTGCCAGCGGCTCTTAAGGCTGTCCTTACCGGCCATTATGGTTGCCTTTTAAAAACAAGGCAGGGAGGAGAGGAGCTGTCGGGCAAGAGTGGTCCAACATTGACACAAACACACAGATACAAGCATACATAGACGGAGATGCACAAAAACACGCTACAAACACCCCCCCCCACACACACACACACTCACACATAAACATGTATGAAAGCACACACACCCTCATGCTCATACGCACACACACACACACACACACACACACACACATACTAAACATACCAACACACCCAGGCATGTATGCAATCACATATACCTTCACTTTGACACACACACACACACACACACACACATACACACACACACACACACTTGTATCAACTATGTGAGTGAAAACACAGTTTCCATGGATTACTTTGATTATAGATATTCATCTTCCATACTGAATCACGCACGCACACACACACACACACACACACACACACACACACACACACACACACACACACACACACACACACACACAAACCAAACCTTTACTTAATCTGCCTGATATGCAGTCATGTTTAACACACATCAGTTGTCTGCTCCCCATTTGCGCACTGATTTCATTTTCCACAGTTGACAGCCTTTTTCCACTGCTACACTACACACTGTCCATCCCAAGCACCAACTGGTTACTGTAGATTTCACATCATTTTTACATGTCTGGTAAGATGCCGCAGGGCCAGAAATCCCATAGAGCAGTCGTGCTGCTCTCTAACCAGTTAAGCCCTTTTACGTCTCAGTGACTCAGGAGGGGGTTAGGTGATCCTAGATCAGCACGAGTAGCCTGCGAAATGCACTTTGAATGGGAAAAGGGTGCTTGATGTAGGGCATTAATCAATTTTCATTTGGCCGCACCCTAAGCTGCTGTTAGGGCGGGAGCCGCTGCTGCCTCGGTGCTGGCGCGTTATACTTTAGAGGGACCCCCCTCGTCAAAGTTTTGGAAGGCCTCTGTCAACGTGAAAAGAACATGACCTTTAAGATCGTATCAGCATGTTTGCCGGTGCATACAGAGCCTGGGAAAGGGTTCAGTGACCTGTCAGAGAAGGAGAATGAAAAAAAAAAGAAGAGAGGAGAAAAGAAAATGCGGCCATCTGAAAATTGTAATTCACTCTGAAAGATGTTTGTTGGAATGAGCAGTTTGTTGACACCCGAGACTGAGTGGATTTAATGTCACGGCGAGACAAAGACAAAATGACTTCTATGCAGATGTGTTTTCCCAGACTTCTCAGCACTGCAGTTGTGCTTGACGTTGCCCACAACAGACGTCATTTGATGCAAAAGTAATGTCTCAATCTCATACCAAAATATGTGATCTTAAACTTTCTTACCGAATGTATTCGTATGTCTGGGAATAAACCTTAAAGATAATGATAAACGTCCATCGGGAAAAGCATTGCACGAATAAAGCTCAACAATTGCTTTGACAATTGATAAAAGCAAATAACATCCTCAATAAATAAATAAATAAATAAATGAACACAGGTAAAATAAGGGGGCACCCAAGATACGATGAATACAAATAAAAGGTAAAAACAAAGTTAAAAAAATGGATTCAACACGTAAAATCAAAACTGGTTTTATGGAGGTAAGATGTTCGTTTTTTAGCTTAAGCCTCACAGACCATTCATGGCCAGGGGGACCTTGATGGCGGAAGCACGTTCAGATTTTGAATCTGCAGAAGGGTCCCGACAAAGGCTCTGCTGCGCTGCGCTGCGCTTGCACATAGGAGGTTAAAAAGTCCGTGGTCTCATAGTGCTGGATCTGAGCATGATTTCAAAGAAGAAAGATACTCTATTTTGTCATTCTATTCTTCAAATGAAGTTTGTCTGCTGCATTTAACCCATCCTATCGTATAGGAGCAGTGGGCAGCTGCAGCACCTGGGGACCAACTCCAGTTCTTCTTTCCTTTGCCTTGCTCAGGGGCAAAGACAGTAGTATTAACCCTAACATGCATGTCTTTTTGATGGTGGAGGGAAACCAAAGCACCTGGAGGAAACCCACGAAGACACAGGGAGAACATGCAAACTCCACACAGAAAGGACCTGGGATTGGCTGGGGTTTGAAACCAGGACCTTCTTGCTGTGAGGCAACAGTGCTAGCTACTGGGCCGCCATGCCGCCCGTGATCAGTCTACTACTACTTTCAGCTGCTCCTGTTAGGGGTCGCCACAGCGGATCATCTGTTTCCATTTCTTTATGTGCTCTGCATCTTCCTCTGTCACACCAGCCACCTGCATGTCCTCCTCACCACATCCATAAACCTCCTCTTTGGCCTTCCTCTTTTCCTCTTTCGTGGCAGCTCCATATTCAGCATCCTTCTCCCAATATACCCAGCATCTCTCCTCCACACATGTCCAAGCCATCTCTATCTTACCTCTCTTACTTTGTCTCCAAACCATACAACCTGAGCGGTCCCTCTAATATAATCGTTCCTAATCCTGTCCTCCTTCATCACGCCCAATGCAAATCTTAGCATCTTCAACTCTGCCACCTCCAGCTCCGCCTCCTGTCTTTTCGTCAGTGCCACTGTCTCCAAACCATATAACATAGCTGGTCTCACAACCATCTTATAAACCTTCCCTTTAACTCTTGCTGGTACCCCTTTGTCACAAATCACTCCTGACACTCTTCTCCACCCCATTCCACCCTGTCAGCACTCTCTTCTTCACCTCTCTTCCACACTCCCCGTTACTATGGACAGTTGACCCCAAGTATTTAAATTCATACATTACAGTCATTTTGCTGATACTATTATCCAAAGCAACTTACAATAAGAGCATTTGACCTGCTCCATTGCACCCCTCTTTAGACGACCTGGTGGTCTCGGACTCCCCCCGGAGCACCATATCGATACCGAGCTTAGTGCGGACACCCAATCGGCACAGTCTGCTGCAGCCCAGAGCCCTGAGCTCAATCGATCCGCCAGACTCAGCCTCCCGGTGACTTGGATTACAGGTGCATGCCACCGTGACTGGCAACTGACTTTCATACACCTTCGTGATCTCTACTCCTTGCATCCTCACCATGCCACTGTCCTCCCTCTCATTCACGCATAGGTATTCTGTCTTGCTCCTACTGACTTTCATTCCTCTTCTCTCCAGTGCATACCTCCACCTCTCCAGGCTCTCCTTAACCTGCACCCTACTCTCACTACAGATCACAATGTCATCTGCAAACATCATAGTCTACGGAGACTCCTGCCTGATCTCGCCCATCAACCTGTCCATCACCATTGCAAACAAGAAAGGGCTCAGAGCAGATCCTTGATGTAATCCCACCTCCACCTTGAACCCATCTGTCATTCCAACTGCACACCTCACCATTGTCACACTTCCCTCATTCTATATATCCTGCACCACTCCTACATACTTCTCTGCAACTCCCGACTTCTTCATACAATACCGCACCTCCTCTATTGGCAACCTATTATATGCTGTCTCTAAATCCACAAAGACATAATGTAACTCCTTCTGGCCTTCTTGATACTTCTCAATCAACATTCTCAAAGCAAACATTGCATCTGTAGTGCTCTTGTGTGGCATGAAACCATACTGCTGCTCACTAAACGTCACCTCTCAGGCATGAAGCATGGGCTGTCATCGAAAGAATGGAGATAAACGGTCCTGGCTGGCTTGACCAGGTACATGTAGGCTTGCCAGGTGATTAGAGGAGTGTTTGAGGCATGGCCTGAACCTTAGTTAACAAGTTAACTTTATTTGTGTAATTATCATTGTTTCCCTTTTATACACTGTAGTTGATGCATAAACATGTTATAACCCCAGGACTCTGATCTCAGTTTACTGGGACTGGGCTAGTCCTGAGCTCTGCCCATTTAACTCTTTAATGAATTTCATTTAATGTTTCGGTGTTTCTTTCAAAAAAGAACAACAGCTTAGTGTAATTCACAACATTCCGATACAGGACTCTGGCTTTTGAAACAAATGAAAAGCATACCATATTACACGAATTCTTGCCTCCCTTCATTGGCTTCCTATCCATATCAGATCAGACATCAAGGTGGTTCTGCTGACTTATAAAATCCTAAATGGGCTGGCCCCATCATACCTGTCTGAGCTCCTTAAACCGTGTATTCCATCTTGAGGTCTCCTCTCTCAAAATACAGGGCTCCTGTGGGTACCCAAAGTTAAAAATTCAGCAGGTGGCAGTGTATTTTCCTATTGGGCCATGTTCTTATGGAATAAGCTGCCTGCTGCCATCAGACAGTCAGAGTCTGTTGAGTCCTTTAAGTCCAAACTTAATACTCATCTTTTTGCCTTAACCTATAATTAGTTTTTTTTAAATTGAGTACTTCATGAAACTGCGGGTCAGTTTCTGTCTCAGTGAATTTACCAAGAAACGTTCTGCTGACGAGATTAACTATTGCATCTGGTCTCTTTTCTCTCTTATATCTCTCTGACTAATGTCCTCCCCTGTCTCTTCTCCCATGTACGTGAACGGTGTTATATGAGTCTCCCCTGTGTTCATGTGTAGTCTGTCCTCCTCCCAGGTCTCCATGGTGATAGTGGCCGCATGGCTCAGGTCCTGGGCTGTTCCGGTGGCATCTGGACACTGCTTGGCATCCTCCTTATTGTCTGCACATATTCTATTATAATTCTGTTATTCTCTTTCAATGTTGTATTCTGTAAATTGTGTTTTATTCTGTACACACAACATATATTGCACATTGTCTGTCTTGGGAGAGAGAGCCCTGATCCCTCCTCTGTTGCTCTCCGTGAGGTTTCTTCCTATTTTTTCTCCCCGTTAAAGTTTTTTTTTTTAGGGAGTTGTTACTTATGTGATGCAAACATCTAAGGACAGGATGTTGTATTGCTATACAGCCCACAGAGGCAAATTTGTAATTTGTGATATTGGGCTATACAAACAAAATTAACTTGACTTGAAAAAAGAAGAAGAAAGAAGAAAGCCACATTCTTTTGTCATTTTTCAGTTGTTCAGTTACAATGAAATTTGTTCTCTGCATTTAACCTATTCTATTGTATAGGAGCAGTGGGCAGCTGCAGCACTTGGAGGCCAACTCCAGTTCTTCTTTCCATTGCCTTGGTCAGGGACACAGACAGGGGTATTAATCCTAACATGCATGTCATTTTGATTAACTTGAGATTGATTGATTTAAATTGACATTACACTATATATATATATATATATATATATATATATATATATATATATATATTTGCATTCTCTTTTTTTTGTTATTTGGCATACACTTCGCAGGAGTCATTTCAAAACCACAAACTAGTTTGTCCACCAGAATATCGAAACAGAGAGAGTTTGTTCCACCTATCCTCTCTGGTGGACCAACTCCTGCTAGGTGACAAAACACATGTCACTACCTGTGCGAGAAGGGATTTTTGGTGGGAATGTTTTTCTCCATATTGCTGCAAAATGCAAATGAAAAGGATTTCTTCAGTGGCTGATGGGCTTAAACATCCTTGTCGGCTCATTTGGGACAAGATAGTAACACAGGTTTATTTAAGTGAGAATCTTTGAGACTGTCACTTCGAGACACACATAGCTCTCACAAACTGTGTTATTTTTCTTGTCACTGACTGGACTCAGTCCACACTTGTGTTAATGTTATGCCAGAAATCAGTGTGGGAACTTACCTCACTCAGTTCATGTTCAGGAAAACATGAAGTCACACAGTGTGGAGCATTGCATCCCCACAGCATTAGAGATCAACCTGCACTAATACATTGTTGTTCTCACTGGTACCTGACCTGTTTACTTAATGGGATGCTACCTTCTTTTCAGTACACACAAAATATTTTGATATATTGTTTTTTAATTCTTTTTTTGTCTGTTGGGCTGCATGTATTTCCCTCAAGCATTCTGTGATTACAATTTATATTTTTCTCCTCACCATTGTCTCTTTTTTTTCTCTCTTTTACTCTTCCATTTCTCGCTCTCATCAGAGTAAGGGAGTTTGGGAGATCAGGCTATATCTCCGGTGCGATAAATATCCCAGGGCAGCCTCTATCTGAAATATGCGCTGGCCAAAGCAGCATGTTTGAGATATAGAAAGAAAAAGCAAAAATAAATTAATCGCATCTGTTTTCATAAGCCCAGCGTCTCCCAAAACGATGCTATGATCAACATCTGTGATGCATTCTCTCCATCTGAAACTCTAAAACACCACAACACGACAATTTTGCCTTAAGTGCCAGCATTGTTCAGATAAAAAGTGCAATGTTGTGCTGTTGGCTGTAGAAGAGTAACATTACAGTGAAGGGCACTGTGAACAAGTGAATGGGAGCGCCTTACTTACTGCCCGTTACTCTGCACAGTCCTGATGGAGGCTCGAGACCATATGTTGCCATGAACAATTTCATTTCGAGCTGTGAACTAGTCTAAATGACATTTATCATTTGTCACTTATCCAGCCAAATGATTGGATATGGGCAAATGAAAAAAAATGTCCCCTCAAATATACAAGAACATCTTTGGAAGGGACATCCATATCATGTGCCCAGAAATGTTTTGAGTGTTTAGGTCCCAAACTTTGGATGCTACATCTTAAAAAGTTTTCTGTTTATGTCACGTGAAAACATTGTAACAATTTAATTAATTTGTTCAAACAGCCAAGTCAGGATAACAAGATAAACTTAATGTTTGGCCGTGCGGTATTTTTTAGTCTTATTTCTGGGTTTACTTCTAAAACAATTCCTCTGGAAAAAAATCAAAGCCTGTCAAACAATTTATAAAGTAGTTCCTAACGACTTCAAAGGATAAAAAAATATGCAATAAATCATTTTTGACCACTTGCTTTTTAAACTGTGTTGCTTAGTGTTGTTGCACCCCCCCCCCCAATAACACACATTCCTGTGACATACATTAAAGAAAGTGAAAAGAACAGAAGAAGGGACAAGACAAGAAGGGCATACCATCAGGTATTTAAAATTCAGAAAGGATCCAGGGGCACACTTGGATAGTGTAGCCATATGTGACTAAATTTATCAAGGCAGCTGTGTTTTGCTTTAGGGAGTTACCCCATTTTTCCTGTGCTCACCAAGTCTCACCAGGCAAATTAAACTTCAAAATACCATCGTGATGGTGTAAAGGCAACAGAGCCATGTCACTCTGGCACAAACATGTACACACACACACACACACACACACACACACACACACACACACAGTTCTTTGAGTGCTGCTGATGCTCAGTCATTGACTTGTTGTTGTCTGATAGTGCATTGTTTATACCCATAGCAGCTGTTTTCCGTTCGGAATTCCAACAGCTGTCTAATCACATTTTGACAGTAAAACAAATGGTGTGTCTTGTATGTGTGTCTGCATGTGTTTGTGAGGATGCATACGTGTGAGCGCAACTCCTTGCCTCTGTGTGTGTTTGTTTTATGTGTATGCTTACGTTTTAGTTTTCATAATTTTCTGTCTGTGTGTGTAAGCATGTGTGCATATTTGTGTATGAATCATGTGTGAGCACCCATAATTGTGAGTGCATATGTGTGTAGATGTGTTCACATGTCACGACTAACTTGTGTGTGTGTGTGTGTACGCATGTACAGAATTTATGCATATGCCTGCGTGCATGTATGCACGTGTTGTACCATATGCATGTCAGTATGTGGGCCAGCTGAAGTTCAATCTGGGTCCAGACCCTGGAGATAAAACTTTGTCTTATTTGGTGTTAGAGGAATTTGGCTTGGTGTTAAAAGGAAAACACTGAGAGATAGATGGCCTGACAGGTCATTGTGTGTCAACCTGCCACTCTGTAATGGGAAAGGGGAAGACCGCTGTAGTTGGAGCACTGATGGCTTCAGAGAAAAGACTTGAAAGGCAAGACACATACACAGAGAAATAGAGAAAGAGAGAGAGAGAGCAAGAGAGACAGACAGACAGGCAGGCAGACAGAGAGAGAGAGAGAGAGAAACAAGAAGAGTGGAGGATAGAAGTGACATACAATAAACTTTATCAGCGAGAAAGGGAGATATCTGTGGCCCTACATACATTTGCCATTTCATGGGACTTGAGATTGTATCCAGATGTGATTTATCCACATACAATTTTTGCACCTGCTCTGAAAAATATGCATCTCTGGTAGCCGGGTAGAAATCAGTGCTCTCCCCCTGTGCATTCCTACATAAAATACATGGGAGAGTCCCTCTTCCTGAGCCTACTTTTTAACCCTCTTAGTTTAGGTCATCAGTTGACATAATTGGAAACATAATTTTTTAGGAGGAGTAGAGAGAAGACATATGTGGCTTTGAGAAATACGCCTGGCGAACTTGCAGCTACAGCCTGTCTCAAACCACCTCCCAACCTGGTTTCAGCAATCTGATTACAATCCGTCACTAATACATCCCCAAATGCATCTACACATGGATTTTTTATATGAATAAACAACATTGTCTTGCTATCCAATCGCCCAAGACACGTGTAAATGCCAGATGTAAATCGGTCTGTAGGTGTGAAACCAAGAAAGGGGCAGGAATTGAAATAAATAAAGATGGAGAGAGAGATACAAGGCCATCCAGTGTATGTGTGTGTCTATCTGCATAATTGTATGTGTGCGCGCTACGAGAATCTTAAGAAATGAAGACAGAGAGAGAGAGCAAACAAACAAACAAACAAAAAAGACTAATCTCTTATTTTCCCCCACTTGTTTCACAACCAGCCTACCCCGCACCACTCGTCATGTTGAGGAGAGACTTCCATAAATGTTTAATGACGCTGGGTGCAACCGACGCTTTGAAAATCTGCAGCTCTTTTAATTTCCTCTCGCTCAGTCTTTCTTCTTTGTTAACACAAGCTATGCTAATGTCTCAAAATGGCTTGCAGCGTGTCCTGAAGGGAGCCGAGCCGATTGTGTGGTTGTGATACTGTGCTTTTGCTAACGTGGCAATGCTAATTGAGTAAATGACAGCCCTCCCCCCCACACACACACACTACTCCTCTCTCATCCTTTCTTTAATTTTATATGCTATTGCATCATGAATGCAGAATATGTCAATTATGGTTTACGGTTAAAAAAAATCGTCTCATTTAATTTCCTTTTTTTGTTTTTGGTGCTATTTGGTTGTTTTTGTGTGATTGGTTAGGCAAGCCTTGGAAATTGCAGATTATAAGAACTCAGTTTTGGGTTTTTTCTTTGCCGAGAAGATAGATAAAAGAGAGAGAAAGGAAATATATGACAGCATTGTTTTCCATTTTGTTGCAGAGACTGAAAGAGGGTGAGAGGACGAGAGACAGAGAGGATGGAAAAGGAGAAAAAGACCCAGAGAGAGACTTTAAAACAGAAAGGGAACACATAAAAGAGGGAGAATTACAGAATGAGAGAGAACAAGTCCCAGTGAAGCAGTAGAGGTGACTGATGGGTAAATGTGGAACCACAGCACACATAAAGGGGTGTGTGTATGAAATGCATCTTGGGATAATAGGTTGTGTTTTGCCAAGCTAGCACAACAGTCCAGCGGTGAGTGGTCCTGTTTGTGTGCTTCCAGACAGAGACTCCTGTGGTGACAATCACTGACCTTTAACCCCAAAGACCATGGGGCCAACCCCATCCTGCTGTACCTCGAGATGTTTAACCCCACCTTCCACTTTGGCTTCCCCTTTGGCCTTTCTGTGTGGTGCAGACCACACTGTGTGTCCCTCTGTGTGTGTGTGTGTGTGTGTGTGTGTGTGTGTGTGTGTGTATATATACATCAAGATTATTAAGATTATCTTAATATTCTGCTCCTCATTTGTTGAGCACTTTTATCAACACCATTGATGGTTTCCAGAAAAAACGATATACATGTGTGTGTGTGTGTGTGTGTGTGTGTGTGTGTGTGTGTGTGTGTGTGTGTGTGTGTGTGTGTGTGTGTGTGTGTGTGTGTTTGGTTTAGTGGGGTAGAGATGGGTTACAAAGGAGTAGGAGGGGTGATTTTAATCCTCAACTTTTTCCCCCCAAGGTAAGTCTGAGAGGATGAAAGGAGAATTTAGCCAGGGTCCTGTGAGAGTGTGTGTGTGTGTGTGTGTGTGTGTGTGTGCATGCAGTTGTGCCTGTATGTGTGTGTGAATGTGCATGTGCATGTGCATGTGCGGGAGTGCTTGTGTGTGTGGGTGTACACATGCCTGTGTAAACGTCCACGTGCGTCTTTCTGCTTGTGCGTTCGGCGTGATCGTGCCTGTATGTGTTCACGTGTGTGTAAAAACGCATGAGTGCACACTTGGATGTGCGCAAATGTGCATGCATGTGCCTGTGTGAATGTGCATGTGTAGTTAGGTGTGTGTGTGTGCCAGTCTGTGCTCGCACCCCGTGCGTGACATTCTTGGGCTTGGCCATAGAGAATGAATGGGTGTAGTGCCGTGGCTGGACAGAAAAATCAATGCTTCATATGAGGAGGCTGCGGGGGTTAGGCCTCCGTGTTCATGTCAACAAGGCTATTGGTTTTCTTAATACTCCAAAGTTGGCGTTTCCCCGCTTCGGGAGGGCCGGTGAGGTGACTTGTGTGGTCAAAGCTTAACAAAGGAATGCTGCCTTCTAGCCTTTGCGGTGCGCCATGCTCAGGGGGAAGCCAAGCCAGTATTAATTACTGACTGAGCTGTCTGGATATCGGTCATGTTCCCCCTTTGTCAGATGCCACCAGTAAAAGGAAGCCAGGTTATCTGAAAAGAACTTGCATTACTATTAAGCGGTTGTAATACTTAATGTGTTACACAGTTCAATTTAATTTAGTTTAATTTAATATTGATATTGCTGTTAGTAATGTGATTATCTAACAAGGCTGAAAAAACGGTCACTCATTGAACAGACGTGATCTGAACTCGCAAGTTCAGCTTTTCCCTTTTCAAATAAAATGTAAAAACTTAAAATATAGTATTGCCCTCTTTATTATAATTAGTGTAGTTTACCTATATATTTGCTGCAGTGAAGAATAGCCATGTGTCATAATATCTGTAGATTTGGGGGGGGTTTGGGGAATTTTTCCGCTTATTTTTGACAGCGACGGTAGAGAGAGACAATCTTTAACTAGATTGTTTAACACAATCCTGGAAAGTGAGAGGATGCCTGAGGAGTGGAGAAGAAGCATACTGGTACCGATTTTCAAGAGCAAGGGTGATGTGCAGAGCTGTAGCAACTACAGAGGTATAAAGTTGATTAGCCACAGCATGAAGATATGGGGAAGTGTAGTAGAAGCTAGGTTAAGAGGAGAGGTGACGATTAGCGAGCAGCAGTATGGTTTCATGCCACGAAAGAGCACTACAGATGTGATGTTTGCTTTGAGAATGTTGATTGAGAAGTATAGAGAAGACCAGAAGGAGTTACATTGTGTCTTTGTGGATTTAGAGAAAGCATATGACAGGGTGCTGAGAGAGGAGGTGTGGTATTGTATGAGGAAGTCAGGAGTTGCAGAGAAGTATGTAGGAGTGGTGCAGGATATGTATGAGGGAAGAGTGACAGTGGTGAGGTGAGGTGTGCGGTTGGAATGACAGATGGGTTCAAGATGGCGGTGGGATTACATCAAGGATCGGCTCTGAGCCCTTTCTTGTTTGCAATGGTGATGGACAGGTTGACGGACAAGATCAGGCAGGAGTCTTTGTGGACGATGATGTTCGCGGATGACATTGTGCTCTGTAGCGAGAGTAGGGTGCAGGTTAAGGAGAGCCTGGAGAGGTGGAGGTATACACTGGAGAGAAGAGGAATGAAAGTCAGTAAGAGCAAGACAGAATACCAATGCGTGAATGAGAGGGAGGACAGTGGGATGGTGAGGATGCAAGGAGTGGAGGTGACGAAGGCATATGAGTTTAAATACTTGAGGTCAACTGTCCAAAGTAATGGGGAGTGTGGAAGAGAGGTGAAGAAGAGAGTGCAGGCAGGGTGGAGTGGGTGGAGAAGAGTGTCAGGAGTGATTTGCGACAGAAGGGTACCAGCAAGAGTTAAAGGGAAGGTTTACAAGATGGTTGTGAGATCAGCTATGTTATACGGTTTGGAGACAGTTGCACTGACGAAAAGACAGGAGGCGGAGCTGGAGTGGCAGAGTTGAAGATGTTAAGATTTTCATTGGGAGTAACGAAGGACAGGATTAGGAACGATTATATTAGAGGGACCGCTCAGGTTGGACGGTTTGGAGACAAAGCAAGAGAGGCAAGATTGAGATGGTTTGGACATGTGTGGAGGAGAGATGCTGGGTATATTGGGAGAAGGATGCCGAATATGGAGCTGCCAGGGAAGAGGAAAAGAGGAAGAACAAAGAGGAGGTTTATGGATATGGTGAGGGAAGACATGCAGGTGGCTGGTGTGACAGAGGAAGACGCAGAAGACAGGAAGAAATGGAAATGGATGATCCGCTGTGGCGACCCCTAACGGGAGCAGACAAAAGTAGTAGTAGTAGTAGTAGAGACAGCTAGGAAAGGCAGGGGAGAGAGAGGGAGTGACAGTCAGCAAAGGGTTCGGGCTGAATTCGAACCCAGGCTGCTGTGGTAAGGCCTTCTACCAGGTGAGCCACTGAGGCACCTCATACTGTGTAGATATTAGGTACATAATGCACTGTTGCTCTACTAAATAATTTTCATCATACTAGTTGCTTATATCTTCCATATTGATGAGTTTCCACAGGTTTCCCTGGTGGACTCTAGCTGAGGAAAAACTGCTGTTGTCTGCAAAAGAGAAGATTATTTGGCCACATAAGCTCTCAGCGCCTTCACACACACGCGCCCACCCACCCATACACGCACGCACGCACATGCACGCACGCACGCACACACACACACACACGCACGCACGCACGCACGCACGCACACACACACACACATATAAATAAGTTCCTTACTAAATTTCAGTGCGTAAACCTCAGCCCAGTTTCTCTTGGCAAAACTTACCTTGTATTTTTCTGCCATTCAACCCTTTGTTACCCTTAAATACTTCCCCTGGATCTACCCCCTAGACCCTTTCCTTACCATATCCCTCCACACACAAACACACACACGATGGCACATCTGCACGCCTGCAAACACCAGTCGTTAGCGACACTGGGCTATAGACAGCAAATCTATAGGGAGGGGTCTGCGGCTCGGCAAAAGCAGGCTGACCCAGCCACTGAGCATTGCTCACCCAGAGCAATCGGATGAAAAAGCAGTGCAGATGTAATTTGTTTTCAATGGCTGTTTCAAAAGAATAATTGTGGTGACACTGGCTAGTCGATAATATGGATTTTTGTTTTCGAGTGCAGTGTGTGTGTGGCGCTAAGAGAGGGCAGGAAATACAATGCTGCAGACCCAAATACAATAAAAATGGATTGTGTGTGTGTGTGTGTGTGTGTGTGTGTGTGTGTGTGTGTGTGTGTGTGTGTGTGTGTGTGTGTGTGTGTGTGTTTAGAGATATTTGCAGGTCTGGTAACCATCAGTTGGTCATGAACATCATCGAAATGATTGCTAAAAGTGTTGTGTTGGTGGTCATGCTCTCTCTTTCTCTTTACCCCCTCAGTTCCCCTTTTCTTCTCGTCTTTCAGGGGGAAACTGACAAATAAACTCACTGAGGGTGAAACAGCTTGCGGAGACACCTGGAGAGGGTAACACTATATACAGGGCAAATGGTGAGAAAGAGAGAGAGGGAGGGAGAGAGAGATTTTATATTTCCATGTTTTATCTTTACATAAAATATTTTCTAATTTGTGAAGGTTTGTCTTCTCACATTTATTTCATTGCACTATAGATTAGCTTAAATTCAGCAATTTCAGTTTCTCAGTGATGATATACACTTGTGTACTCTCTCTCTCTCTCTCTCTCTCTCTCTCTCTCTCTCTCTCTCTCTCTCTCTCTCTCTCTCTCTCTCTCTCTCTCTCTCTCTCTCTCTCTCTCTCATCCACCAGCAGAACTATATACCATAATAATCTAGAATAGTTTGTTATATGTCCTTAGTCTTATTCTTTATTTTATCCTCATGTCTGTTTTTTGATGTCCAAGTCTTATTTCTTGCTTTATTAATTTTTCATTTACACATTTTCTGAATAAACGACATATATTCATTTCAAAGATAATTTATATGCCATGTTGTGTCATTATGATGACTTCTTCAGAAAAGGCAACATACATAATTTCATTTCTATCTAAACTTATAAAGATATCTTCTTTGTTATGTTTTTTAATTCTTGTATTGTTTGGAGTCTCTCTCTCTCTCTCTCTCTCTCTCGCTGTCTCTGTCTCTCTCTCTCGCTGTCTCTGTCTCTCTCTCTCTGCACTGTATGCTGGGAGTTTGGTAGTGGAGAGCATGGTGAGTTTGGTGGAGAATCTGTGACTTTTCCTCTTTTTTTTCCTACTGTGTTTATTGTATGATTGTTTTGTAGATGTGGTTGTTATTATTGTAGTTTGGTGTGTGTTTGGTCGTTGTTTTTGGCAGACAGTGAGCCGTGTTTCTTGCCGGGCATGGCATCCCTCGAGATGCCATCCCTGTCTTTGAGGCATGGAGTGAGGCTAGTGCCGTGGCTCAGTACCACGGTGGAGCAGGTGCTGTTGGCGGTAGGAGAACAGGTGGGGCATGGAAACATCTCGTTTGCCTCATGAATGAATAAAGCAGTGGTTGTATTTTTGAAGGAACAGGGTTTGGTCAACCGGCTGATCGAAAACAGCTTGCTCGTAAACGATGAATTTACACTTATTCTGTCCTCATCTAACGTTCCAGTATCAGACTAGACAGATAGCTAACATGGTTGAATCCAATAAAGACTTAAGGCTTGAGTAAGTTTAGGTTCTTTACTTGGTTTCCTTGTTTATCCAGCTTGTCACCGAATCCTTTTTTTTTGTAAAACTAAAACAAAACATACAAACAAAATACATCGATTACAGTTAGTTGTACATGTGGTTATTTGCTTCCATATTACAGGTACACTATAGGTAAGTACACATTCACAAAGATAAACAATATATGAATCCAAGACATTTCCACAGCAACCACATTGTCAGATAAAACGGCACAAAAACATTAAAACAACGAAACACAGTATTTTCAGGTAGACAACATCAACTCAATTTGAAGCGAACCTGAGCACGTGACCAGCTAACCAGCCAGGGCACTTCGCTAACCAAACAGTCTAGCATTAATAAGCAAGACACTAGCTCTGCCAAATATATTCAGATATCTGCAGAAAAAAATTCAAAAAGGATACGTTTGTCATTCAACTGGGGCGTAAGTACCATACATATATGCAGGGTGTGTTGGAACCAGATTTGGTTTTTTTTTATTGTACTTGCTACCCCCTGGTGGTTGTTCTGAGTAGTTCCTTTTGTTAACCCCGGAAACAGGAAGTGCTCCACTTCCTCTCGAGATCTTGCCAGAGACGGCTGCATGTTACTGCTAGCTACGATACAACGCAATCCTTTCCTTCATAGCTTATACATGGCATCATCTGTAAGTTGCACTTTTTATTGGTATAAAAGTAACACGTATGCATCATTATTTGTTCTTTGTTGTTTAGTACAGTAGCGTAAGATTTTCATTTATATATCTTCATTCTTTGTCCACAGTTCACACTTAAACTGCCAAATTCAACACACCTGTCTGTTCCTTGGAGCTTGATTAGGAGAGTGTTTAGCTGTCTGTATAGCTGAGTACACTTTCATGAGGACAACGCTTAGCAAAGACAAAACAGTGAAAAGATGACCATTCGTTGAGGGATGTAAACTGGATGCCAGATTCTGACTTAAGCATCAACATTAAAGTCAGGTTAGTCAGCCATTGAACACTTAACTCACCACCGTGCTGACTCACCGGTCGTCATGGACAACGATAGACCTCACACTAAAGCAGAAGAGAATCATGCACACCAAACTAGGCTACATGAAGATCTAGAGAGTGGGTCTATCTCAGGCCACTCTATAAAGTCATCACACTCATCGCGCCCATTACGCTCATCACGCTCATCACGCCTGTCTGCCTCCCCAAGAGCCAGTATAGCTGCAGCTGAGGCACATGCTGAAGCGCAAGCAGCCCACGCTGGAATGGCTTATGCTCAAAGAGAGATGGACCTGAAAGTGGAGAAAGCTCGCATTGAGGCAAGATTAGACATACTACAACAAGAAACAGAAGCTGATGCAGCACTCATTGAAGCAGAGGTCTTGGAAGCAGCCGCTGTAGAATTAGAAGCTCAGGAACAGTTCAAAGAAATTGAGATTGTTCCCATCGAACCAACTTCACAACAGAGAGTCCGTGAGTATGTGACTAAGCATTCAAACCTCAAGTTCATGGAACACACACAGAAAGAGAAAGATGACTACGCTCCGGGAGCACATGTCACACCTCAACCCAAACCAGTGAGAGGTATTCCACTGCCGCACGAATCAACCCCATTATACACCAGGAGTAACTCACATCAGTGTGTCTCCCCACCACAAGGCAACAGATCAGACAGCAAGTGGATAGGTGTACAGCAATGCAGTTATCCTGCATACGAAGCACATAACACCACAAGAGAGCTCGCCAAGTTCCTTGCCAGAAGCCAGCTGGTGACTGAAGGGATGAACAAATTTGATGATCATCCAGAGAATTATCTCAGCTGGAAATCCACCTTCCTGGGCACCATCGAGGGTCTAATCCTTACAGTAAATGAGGAAATTGATCTTATGATAAAGTGGCTGGGCCCTGAGTCCAGTGAGCAGGCTCGTAGGATCAAAGCAGTGAATGTTTACCATCCCTCTGAAGGCCTGAAAATGATTTGGTCAAGAATCGAAGAATGTTTACCGGAGGCCATCGAAAGAGCCTTGTTCTCAAAGATCAAGAATTTTCCCAAGTTTTCAGGTAAAGACTATAACAAACTGTGTGAGCTCGGAGATGTACTTCTGGAATTGGAGTACGCTGAGCAAGATGGACACCTACCTGGATTGTCATACTTGGACACAGCCAGGGGTGAGGGTCCCATTGTGGTCAAGCTGCCCTTTCACCACTAAGAGAAGTGGATGTCCACAGGGTCAACATATAAAGAACAATACAAGGTGTCTTTCCCACCTTTTCACTTCTTTGCTGACTTTGTACGAAGAGAGGCCAAAGCCCATAACGACCCCAGTTTCAATACAACTCCTCTCTCATCATCTACTGCAAAGGAGGAAAGGTACATGGGCAACAGCAGGAGACCACTGGTCTCAGTACACAAAGCCAACATATCTACAGAAGCTACTACTGAAGTGAACAACACAGTCGAAGACATAAGTAAGCAGTGTCCCATTCACCACAAACCGCACCCCCTTTGAAAGTGCAGAGGCTCAAGGTAATGCCTCTGGATGAGAGGAAGAAGTTCCTCAAGGACAACTCCATTTGCTTTCGTTGCTGTGCCTCGACCACCCACCAAGCAAATAATTGTGATGTGGTTGTAAAGTGCACAGAGTGTGAAAGTGACAGACACTTAACTGCTCTTCATCCAGGACCAGCACCCCGTTTCTAAAACCTTTCTCTCTACCCAAAGAGCATGGCGGGGAGCAGGAAGCTGCAACATGTCCTGATGTGACATCCCAATGCACAAAAGTCTGCAGAACTAATTAGGGGCAAATCATCTTCCAAGATATGTCTCGTAAACATCTATCCCGAAGGTCAGTGGCAAGATACCAAGACGATCTATGCCATCTTGGACGACCAAAGCAATCTGTCTCTAGCCAAGACAGAGTTCTTTGAGATGTTTGGCATTCAAGGCATCACAACTCATTAAAGACCTGTGCAGGAACAACAGAAACAGCAGGGAGAAGAGCATATGGCTATATCATCAAGTCTGTAGATGGCAAAACCAGTATTCCACTTCCTACGCTGATTGAGTGCAACCAGGTACCAAATAACCGCTCAGAAATCCCCACACCTGAAGCTGCACTTCACCACAGCCACCTGAGGTCTATCACAGACCAAATACCACCTGTTGATTCCGACACACAGATACTGCTCCTGCTGGGACGAGACATCTTGCGGATCCACAAGGTGCGCAGACAGTTAAATGGCCCACACAACGCACCCTATGCACAGAAGCTAGACCTGGGATGGGCAACCGTAGGGGATGTGTGCCTTGGCTCTGCTCACAAGCCAAATGAAGTGAACACTCTAAAAACATGCATCTTGGGAAATGGACGTCCAAGCTAACTTACACCATGCGAGAGCCTGGTCAGAGTCAAGAAGAACTACAGCATCAAAACCAAATAGGAAACCTCTCTATGGCCTCGCGCATCAAGCATGACAGTGAAACCCACTGAAGAGAATATCGGAGAAAATGTCTTCTGCAGAACCGACAAGGACAACCAGTTTGCACCATCTATTGAAGACACAACCTTCCTGGAGATGATGGAGGACATGTTCTTCAAGGATGATACAAACAGCTGGGTTGCTCTGCTGCCATTTCGAACTCCAAGACTCTTCTCCCAAACAACAGGGAATATGCCTACAAGCGATTGATGTCACTCAGACGCACCACGGACAAGAAACCAGACATGCAAGCCCATTACATTGAGTTTATACAAACGTTATTGGACAACAATCCCGCAGCGGTAGCACCACCACTTCAGAAAGACCAAGAACGATGGTACCTTCTCACCTTCGGTGTGTACCACCCACAGAAACCTGACCAGATTAGGGTGGTTTTCGACTCGAGTGCACAGTTCGAAGGTGTGTCCCTCAATGACATGCTGCTGTCTGGTCCTGACCTCAATAACAGCCTTTTAGGGGTCCTTCTCATATTCCACAAAGAACCAGTTGCTCTCACTATGGACATTCAACAAATGTTCTACAGTTTTATGGTTCAGGGGGATGACCGAGACTCCTACGCTTTCTCTGGTATCGCGATAATGACCTCGCCAAGGAAGTTGTCGACTACTGTATGAAGATCCACGTCTTCGGGAACAGTCCCTCCACGAGCTGTGGCCATCTTTGGACTGCGGAAGGCGGCCAGAGATGTAGAGGAAGAGTAAGGCAGTGACGTGCGTCAGTTCATAGAAAGAGACTTCTATGTGGATGACACTCTGAAGTCCTTCCCCACAGAAGCTGAAGCCATCGACGGTGTATAGAGCCCACAGCATGCTCATGCTATCTAACATCAAGCTTCAGAAGATAGCTTCAAACCGAACTGAAGTTATGGATGCCTTCCCGGTGGGAGACAGGGCCAAAGACATAAAAGATCTAGATCTTTCAGTGGATGATCTTCCTGTTCAATGCAGCCTGGGTGTGAGCTGAAACATCATGACAGATACATTAACGTTCAAGGTTCCTGAGAGCCAGAAGCCCTTTACAACCCAGCCGATCATGGCTCATTATCTGTGTGTAAGGACCTTCAAAATCTAAAAATCTTTGGTACTTCATTTACCAGCATGCTTGTGTTTTAAACATTTCCTGTGTGGGTGTGGTTTCCAAACATGTGGACCAATGGGATGTATTTGTATTCGAATTTTTGTTATCGGCCAATGATATGATGAGGAGTGTTCTGCCCACGAAATCGCGGGGTCGCAACGGTCGATCTCCTCGCGGGAAGGAAGGAGCTTCCAGATTCGGAGCAGGACTCCAAGGAGAGAGGTCCCATTTTTTAACTCTCTCTGCGGCCCCGTTTGAGTGCCCGTTTCGCAGAGACTTTGTACACAGCCGTGTACTGGGCCCGCATTTGAGGACCGGAGGGTTGCGATTGGCCCACGGTCGTGTGCTTGCTGGTGGGGTTTGTGTTGGGTCTGATTGCTTCGTTTCCCACCGGAGGACCATTGTCTTCGCCGGGGTTTTCGGAACGTTGCGACCTGTGGCCATCTTGCGGGTGGAGGCCCTGCCGGGGAGCCGACAGCTAGCACAGCGCCGTCCATCCAGAGCCTCTGGACTGCACACAGCCTCCCGGTCGTGGGAGCGTTGGGTTGTGAGTAACCTGGACAGATCACTTATACTGACACACACACACGCACTTTTGTCTCGTCGCCTGGGCATCGTAGGGTGTCTGCCTTGCCCTGCGCTCAGAGAACTGTTTTAATGTGCACCAACGGGCCCCAACAGAAAGCGCTGGGTATTTTTGTATTCTTTAGGTACTTTCTTTCTGTTTATTGTGAACGGTTGTCACACCTTGTGAAATTTTAATTAATGTTTAGTTGATCAACAGTACCACACTCGTGTGGTACTCTCTTTTTTTCCCTCTCTCTCTCTCTCTCTCTCTCTCTCTCTCTCTCTCTCTCTCTATTATCCAATAAATCCTATTATTATTAATTATATCTCGGGTGTATTGACAGCTCATTTACTTTTAGAGTGCTGGTAATAAGCGTGTACGGTACTTCAGTACACAGCAGGGTTACACGATCTGCCTTAACCACAGGTTTGTTTAAATTCTGGGAAGATGCACCATTCACTAGCCTTAGGTAAGTGTAGTATTTTCTCAGTGGAGGCACCGCGCTACTACACTGATAAATATCTTGGTTAATTATTTCTATTATCATTTATCACTATTATTGTCATTAGTGGCACTAGCCTACTAGTGCACAGGAGGTTCGGCCAGCTCACCATTCCACCACTGAGAACTCAGGATCCTGTTGCGCCATTGGATTTGCTTGTAACACTTTAGTAACTGGTAGCATTAGGATTTTGTCTTGTTTAAATGTGCTTGGCGTTGCCCGCCAGTGAAGAAGGGGTTACATGTGCCTGCAGGCCGTCTTTCAAGCACCATCTGGCTGTCTGGTCCAGATTTCCTTCTTCAGCCTGAGAAGTTACCATGTGAAGACGAAGTCACCTTTGAACTCATCACTCCAGAGTCAGACATAGAGCTCCGTCCAAAGGTGACTGCTTTATCCACCAAGGTTACAGAGAATCAGCTGGGTTCTAAGCGGTTTGAACGTTTCTCACGGTGGAGTTCTCTTACCAGGGCTACAGCACGCCTTCTTCACATCAGCCGAAGCTTTGCCAAGCCTAGGGATGACAACAATTGTGGCGGCTGGCACATCTGCAAGAAAGGCCTCACAGAGAAAGAACTGACATAAGCAGAGCAGATTGCGATCAGATGTGTACAACATGAAATTACTCCAAAGAAATAAAATGCATCCGAGGGAAGCAAGGTCTTCCTAACAACAGCCCCCTTTGCAAACTTCATCCCATCATGGACAGCGAAGGTTTACTGCGAGTAGTAGGATGGGTCAGTCAGTCAAAACTGCCAGAAGATGAAACAAATCCACTCCTTATCCCAGGCCAGCATCACATCGCTACATTGCTCATCCGCCACCACCATGAAGGTGTGAAACATCAAGGAAGACACCTTACCGAAGGCGCCATCTGAGCAAACGGCTTGTGGATAATAGGTGCGAAGCGATCCATCAACAGCATCGTTCATAGATGTGTAACTTGTAGGAAGCTACGAGGAAAAATTGAACATCATTAGATGGCAGACTTACCTGTTCAGTGTCTGCAGACAGATCCCCCATTCTCCTACGTGGGACTTGATGTTTTTGGTCCATGGAAGATCACAACACGCTGCACTAGAGGTGGTCAAACCAACAGTAAAAGATGGACTGTCTTATTCACACGTATGTGCACAAGTGCCATCCATATCGAGGTGATAGAATCTGAGTTCCTCCAGTTTCATCAAAACTCTCCATAGATTCTTCTCCATCAGAGGGCCTGCCAAGCAGTTGAGGTCAGACTGTGGGACCAACTTTGTCGGCACATCCAAGGAACTGAAGCTGGATCCTCCAAGCCTTGGTGAGACCAGTGTCGAAGACTACCTCCTTGAGAAGAAGTGCACATGGGTGTTCAACCTGCCACATGCGTCACACATGGGAGGTGTGTGGGAACGTATGATAGGAATCAACAGGCGCATCCTAGAATCCATGTTCCTGCAAGTGGGTCATTCAAAGCTGACTAATAAAGTCTTGACCACACTAATGGCAGAGGTCACTGCGATTATAAATGCAAGACCACTGGTTCCTCTTTCCTCTGACCCAGAAGCTCCGCTCATCTTAAAACCCTCCACACTTCTGACACAGAAGATCGTGTGTCTCCACCTCCTCCAGGAGATTCCACAACGGGAGACATGTTAAAACACCAGTGGAAGAGAGTCCAAGTGCTGGCAGACACGTTCTGGGCAAAATGGCACATGTAGTATCTCAACATATTGCAAAGTCGGCAGAAATGGCACAGCCAGAAGCCAAACCTCAAAGTTGGAGACGTTGTTCTAATGAAAGACAACCAGGCAAGACGGAACGAATGGCTGATGGGCATCATTCATCAGGCTCTTCCCAGCAAGGATGACTTGGTCAGGAAAGTAGAAATTAAAATGATACATCAACAAACCTTGAAGACCTTCTCAAGACCTTCCTCAGAGGTTGTACTTATCTTGTCTTCTGAAGATAAGGACTTGTAGTGGTATCTCTTAAGAGATGCTAGGTGGGGAGTGTGTTGGAACCAGATGTTTTTTTTAATTGTATTTGCTACCCCCGGTGGTTGTTCTGAGTAGTTCCTTTTGTTAACCCCGGAAACAGGAAGTGCTCCACTTCCTCTCGAGATCTTGCCAGAGACGGCTGCATGCTACTGTTAGCTACCATGCAACGCAATCCTTCATAGCTTATACATGGCATCATCTGTAAGTTGCATTTTTTATTGGTATAAAAGTAACACGTATGCATCGTTATTTGTTCTTTGTTGTTTAGTACAGTAGCGTAAGATTTTCATTTGTATATCTTCATTCTTTTTCCACAGTTTCACACTTATCTTGATTAAACTGCCAAATTCAACACATCTGTCTGTTCCTTGGAGCTTGATTAGGAGAGTGCTTAGCTGTCTGTATAGCTGAGTACACGTTAATGAGGACAACGTTTAGCGAGGACAGAACACGGTATGCAGCTGCATAGGGGCCCGCGATGATTTGGGGCCCGCCCTGCACGGCCAAATATGGCAAAGGCAGGCAGCGCGGCGGCACTGGGCCCCGCCCACAGAGGTGAATGGGCCCGTGGAGCGAGCCATATATACCCGCAAAAATTGGGGGTGAGCAAAACCTTCGAGGATACTCAACGGAGGACAGTGAAAGGGCATTTTGATGAACTTTGCCAAGATGAACGTTTAGCAGACGTAGAGTCCTATTTTCGCGTGGCAGTTTTCAATGCCTCTCTCGACATTGTGATCTCTCAGCTGACACAGCGATTCACGGGTTTGAGGACAACAGTGGATACATTCAAAGTTGTAAAAACTGCACTGCAACAGATGATGAACTTTTTGAGCGAGCAAGCAAGTTGTGTGATATTTACAAAATGACATCACTTCAGCATTTCCAATGCAACACGTGTCATTCCGTGCTTGTTAAAGAGAAAATATCTCAAACGTCGAAACAATCCAACTGTTGCAAGTGTAGGTGCATATAAATAACAGACAGAGTCGGGCTGTGTCGCTTAGTAACATGTATTCACCGGCCGTGCCCATAACGCAACTGAGGCATGTTACACAGGGCAAGTATACAATAATCAGTGCCCCCAGGGGGAGCTGTTGGCTGCATAACATTACCCTACAACATCTCCCTTCCTTTCATAGAATACAATACCAAATAATATAATGGATAGTATTAGCCATTAGAACATTAGTGCTCATATCCCAATATTAAATAGTGCAATGGAAATAGTGCATCAAGAAGGAACAGCAAGTCAATATCAACCAAAACCTCTGCAGAACAATAACGACAAAATGGTAGCATCAGAACATCCACAAGACCACTGAATAAGAACATTAGAAGTGAACATACAGTGTATGACCTAGAGGTCAAGTCTTTTATCTCAAACGTCGAAACAATCCAACAACTAGCCAATATGTTGATCGCGGACAACAGCTGCAAGCTTTGGGGAAATCTGTACAGTTTTACTACTTTTCTTAACACTTCCAGTGACTGTTGCAACTACAGAACAATCCTTTTCAAAACTGAAGCTCATCAAGTCGTATCTGAGGAGCGCAATGGTACAGGCCCGTTTATCTGGACTCGCCATCCTCTCGGTTGAGAATGCTCGTGCCCTCCAGCTGGATCTTAATGGTTTAATTGACGACTTCGCACGGCGAAAGCCAGGAGGGTGCACCTATGATGTAAGTAAAATTTATTTATTATTTATTTGACTTGTCAGTGTGCGGTGCTTATATACGTGTTGGTGCGCTGTCACCATAATGTTTATGTAGGCCTGTGTGTTGGTGCGCTGTCACCATAATGTTTATGTAGGCCTATGTGTTGGTGCGCCGTCACCGTTATGTTTTCATCTGTGTTTCGAGGTGCGCGTTATGGTGATTCGACCTATTACTATAGGGCCCGCTTTGACCATCTTGCATTAAGGGCCCGGTGCTGATTCGTTACGCCCCTGCATCCAACTATGATCAATATACAACAAATCAAGTTATGTAATACTCACAGGCATATATTCTCAAAACTTCATGATGAAATGATGAACTGCACACTAGCTTCAGTTATGCAACAACTAAAATGGCGACTGGTGAAACGGACTTTTATGTATATTAACAATGGCCACTAGAGGCGCTCAAACCATAAAATTATACCTGGAGTTGGACAAATTATACGAATTACCAGCACAACACTCGTTTTCCCCGCTCAGGCAGCGCCTTCCACCTGGATCACAGTGACCGGAATCCCTCCTTTTATTTCCAACAAGGCGCTGGCGTAAGAGCTGAGGCGCTTCGGGAACCTTGCGAGTGGATTCCGAACGGCAAATCTGGGTTGTGAGGACACCAGATTGACGCATGTTCAGTTTCTGCGGAGACAAGTGTTTATGTATTTGGATTCTCCGACTCAAACGCTGAATGTCTCTTTCCGTGTTAAGCATTCTATATGGTATATGCTAGCTCCGTGAGTATGAAGTGTTTGAGATGTGGTCACAAGCGGATTACTTGCCCACATAAACAGCACGCAGCGGGTCTGCTGCGGCTGATGTGTGTGTGACAGCGGGGAGGGGAGCAGCGGGCCGCTGCGGCCGATGTGATTCACCGTGGTGAGCGGCGGTCCGCTGCAGTCAATGTGGCTGACGGCGGTGAGCAGCGAGCCACTGTGGCCGATGTGGGTGACGGTGGTGAGCAGTTGGCTGATGTGACTGGCGATGATGGACGGCAGGCCGCTGTGGCTGACGGTGGTGAGCAGCGGACTGATGTGGCTGACGGTGGGTAGTGGCGAGCAACAGGCCGATGCGGCTGACAATGGGGAGAGGAGACCGGCGGACCCTGCCCGAGGCTGCTTCCCCTGTGCAGAGTGAGGCTGGTGGCTCTGTGTCTGCACATAATTTAGCAGCGCTGGTTGAGGCTGACCCTGAGGTCAGGACGGTGCAGAGGGAAGACGACATGGGTGGGTCGGAGCAGGTTTCAGTACAGGGGACAGAGATGCTGCAGGTTGAAACGGACAGTCAGTGGGGCAGAGCAGCAGGTGATGAAGCCTGCTGGTTGGCGTGACAATGTGACTGGTATGGAGCGTGAAGCTGAATCTGATCGTGTTTCTGTAGCGGACGGTAATTCTCAGAGTGTAAACTTGTATTCATTGGAGGAGATTAACAGTTTTCTAGATGACACATTTTGTAAATCGGTAAATATCATAGATTATTTTCCTGACACTGATAAATTCATTCGGTCAGTTACTACACTGCGGCAAGATGTTGGGTTAGATTTACTGGAGAGCAAGAAACGTTATTCTTCTCAAGAAACATGTCACTAGTCTAAGGAGAGATTTGAAATTGCCTATGGCAAAAATGGTAAAGAAAATGAAACTCCCAGTTTAGATGTACCATGATCATACAACACTTGATGTTTCTTCTCAGCTGTCTTTTTCTGTCTGATTTCTTATTGGTCTGTCTTTCTCCTCCTCCTATGCAGGGCTTAAGGGTGGCTTCATTAAACATGAATGGGGGTAGAGATGCACAGAAAATAGCCTTAATAACAGATGTAATCACGCAGAAAAAGAATGGATGTGGTTTTTGTACAAGAAACTCACAGTGACGGCACAAATGAAATAGATTGTGGCTTATGGTGAGCAGGACAACATGTCCTTAGCCATGGGACACATTTTAGTGCCGGAGTTGCTGTTTTATTTTATTTTGCCCTAAATGTGAAAATTTTATCCAGCACAGAGATTGTGAAGGACAGAGTCCTTATGGTGACAGCAGAAATAGAGGAGTTGAAGTTTAATTTTATTAATGTTTATGCACCAAACAATGGCTCTGAGTGTGAAGGGCTTTTTAAAAGGTTGTAAGACAAATTGAGTGGCATTAATCCAGGAGGATGTATTGTATTGGGTGGAAACTGGAATTGTTGCACTGACTTTACTTTAGATAGGACTGGAGAGGAGCCACACCTTCAGTCAACCTCTGTCCTATCCCATGTCTTAAAGAAAACTGATTTGGTTTATGTGTGGGGGATGAAACGCCCTTCAGTTAGATAGTACACTTGGGTCAAAATATTAGATGCAGAGTTAGTGCAGCTAGATTGGACAGGTTTTACGTGTCTAGCTCTTTTACAGCTCGAGTTGTTAATTATGAGATCCACCCGGTTGTTTTTACAGACCATCATACAGTTTCAATGGAGCTGATTTTATCTCCCACTAGAAAACCCACATTTCTTTTGTTTTTTTGGCATGTTAATGTTAAATTATTACATGATCACAATTTTTGTGAAAATTTTAAATTGTTTTGGGATTGTTGGAGATCTAAGAACGACGATTTTTTCTCTTACTCAATGGCGGGAGGTAGGAATGGCCCAAATCAGGGTTTAAAAAGAAAACAAAAACAAATAGTGCGTCTTCATCTCCCAGATGGAAAGGTGATGATGGATTCCGCTGAGATGAGGAAACATGCAGTGGACACTTACACTGACTTGTTCAGGACAGAGAGTTGTGATGTGGACTCTTCTTTGGAGTTTTTACAGGGTCTTTCTTAGCTGAGTCCAGAAGAACAGGATACATTGAGCTTGGACATAACTCTAGATGAACTGACTGCTGCGATGTCTCAGATGGTGTCTGGCAAGGCTCCAGGAACAGACGGCTTACCATCCGACTTTTTTAAAACTTCTGGAGTGTTTTGGGACAGGATCTTGTGGACATTTGTAAAGAGTGCTTTAATAAAGGGATACTTCCAGCTTCTTGCAGGCATGCAGTTCTCTCTCTCCTGCCTAAGAGGGGAGATTTAGCCCTTTTAAAAAACGGGAGACCAGTAGCTATTTTGTATACAGACTATAAACTCCTCTCCAAAGTTTTATCAAACAGACTGAAATTGTTTATTGAATTGTTGATTGGTGCAGCTCACTCCTATTGTGTTCCGAACAGATCTATGATAGATAATTTGTTTTTAATGAGGGATGTGCTTGATGTATGGAAATTATATCATACAAATATTACTATTTTATCTATTGACCAAGAGAAGGCTTTTGACTGTGTAGACCACAATTTTCTTTTCTCTACCTTGCAGGCCTTTGGTGTTAGGGAGGGGTTCCTGTCCTGGAGAAAGCTGTTGTATAGTGGTGCGTGTTGTGTGTAGTGAAGGTTGGGGGAGAGTTAAGCTGTCCTGTGCCAGTTAAGAGAGGGATTAGATAGGGCTGCCCCATCTCAGGCCAGCTTTACAACATTGCCATTGAGCCTCTCCTATGTAGGTTGAGGAGAAGGCTGAGGGGTCTCTCTCTGCCAGAGCTAGCTCAACACCCTTCTGTTGTTGTATCAGCATACACTGATGATGTTAATGTGTTTGTCCAGGGAGAGGGAGATGTCCGGGAATTGAGAAAAAGCCTGGCCTTATATGAAAAGGCTTCTTCAGCCAAAGTTAACTGGGGAAAAGGTGAGGCTTGTTTGGTGGGTCAATGGGACTTGGGGAGTACTCCTAGTCATCCTGGAAAGAGGTATTAAAGTCCTAGGAGTAAATTTAGCAAGTGAGGACTTTCAGAGGCAGAACTGGGGGGGGGGGTGCTGGCCAAGGTAGAAGCCAGGTTGTCTAAATGGAACTGGATGCTACCTCAGCTGTCCTACAGGGGAAGAGCTCTGATAGTTAATAACCTGGTTGCCTCGTCTCTATGGCACAGACTCATTGTTTTGGTGCCACCACCAGGCCTTGCAAAAGAGATGCAGAAGCTCCTGGTGAATTTTTTTCTGGTCTGGTCAGCACTGGCTGAGAGCATCGGCCCTGTATCTCCCTGTGGCAGAGAGAGGACAAGGACTTCTAGACATTCGATCCAGAACTGCGGCCTTCAGACTACAGATGGCACAGAGGCTGCTGTATGGCTGCGGTCACTGCTGGTTGGTTCCTGCTCAGCTGCTTCTTTGGAACGCTGGCCAGCTTGGGTTGGATAAACAGCTTTTTTTTTTCTTTTTTTTTTACGGAGATCATTTGAAGCTGACCTAACTGGACTTGACTCACACCTTTTTACAACTTGGTGGCTGACGCCTGGCAGATGCTGAAGGTCACACAAACTCCTGACTCTAGACCAGGAATGTGGCTTTTTGAGGAGCTAGTGTTTCACAATGACTTCCTTGCAAATACCACCTTCTGCTCTGCTACAGTACAGACTAAGTTTGTTGAGGCTGGCATTACCAAACTGGGCCATCTTACAAAAACATCACTGGAAACACTTGGTGGCGTCATTAATGTCAGGTCATCCAGAGTGCTGAAGAGGGTTGTGGAGGAAGTCTGGGAGTCCCTTATCTGGGCCACTGAGGGCATTTGCCAAAATTCGTGCTCTAGCTGACCAATGAGATGATGACAATGAGTACGTTTCTTCCTCCCTGATCGTCAGTCCTGGATTTTGGGCATGGCGAATGGGGAGCGGACTGCTTCTTTCCCTGAATACACCAGTGCTGGGAAGTTTCAGCTCTCTGGGAAGAAGCAGTTTTACTATAGCTGTGTGAAGGTACTCAACCTTCACTCTCTGGCTGAAGTCAGGGAGTCGAGGGGGACTGAGGTTTTTGCTTCAGACTGTACCCCTAAAGGCAGGCGGAGACTCCTGTATAAGCCTCCTGTTGAGACACAGATGGCTGACCTCCAGTGGAGGATGGCGCAATAGCTACGAACAGACACAGAGCTCACCTGGATCCAAGCACTGGGGAAGACTGTCCTTTCTGCACACAAAGGGAAACATTAGAGCATTTGGTGGTCTCTTGTCCTAGATTAGTGGGCTTATTTAGGGTACTGCAGGACTTGGTGGAAGCTTTAGATGAGGATTTCTCTGTCCCCATGTTTGTTTTTGGGTCAAATACACGGCAAGAAAAAGGCTGCTTCTGGTCCTAGTGAATTTTTCTGTTTGGAACTGCTAAGCTGGCGATCTGGTAGACCAGGAAGAATTAGATGCTAGGTCAGGACTGGACTGATGTGGTGCATAATATGAAGGGTTTGGTGGTGGCTCGTCTGAGGATAGATCACTCTTTCTACACCCTGACCAGTAATCTTGACTCTTTCAGGGCTCTGTGGGGATTAAGCTATGTAAGTTTTGTGTTCACTAAGTGAAGATGGGTCACTTGTTCTCAATGTTTAATTTATTGTGTGTGTGTGTGTGTGTGTGTGTGTGTGTGTGTGTGTGTGTGTTTTGATTGAGCCACAGCAATAATGCCTGAGCTTTTGTTTTGTTTTGTTTCTTTGTTTTATCTTACCAGTTTAATGTTGACATGATGGGAATGGAGGCTTTTTATACTGTGATGTAAATAAAAGTTATTAAAAAGTCAAAAGGATCTCTCTCTCTCTCTCTCTCTCTCTCTCCTGATACAGTAGGTTACTATGGACTCCTATGATTAGACACTTTCCACTGGGTAGTTAGTGCTGTCACTAACTTCTGTATTGGGTGCTTTGTCTCTCCCCCTCCCATTCTTCCTCTCTCCCTCCCTGGCTGATCTGTTCTTGTGTCCTCGGGCTTGTCTATATGACTTCTTTTTTATTATTATTATTATTATCACATAATAGCCATTGTGCTCATTTGCTAAACCAGACTCTGTTTTTCTGAACATGGGGCGTGGAAGGCATGTTTTAGGCTATCCAATTCATCAGAGGAGGAGTACAGTAGGTGTGTGTATAGGAAGTGGGTGGGGGGTTGGGTTGGGGTGAACAGGTTCATTGAAGGGGTGGGAATGTGTGACATTAAATGAGTGAAGGTAGATTTAGACAGTACACTGGGGCTGGCTGCAAAGCTATATAAGAGGACATTATTTCTCTCTGGTCCGAGCCCTCACCAACACTCTGCAACCCCAACCGACACCCCCCCCCCCCCATCTCTCTGCAGTATTCCTTTGCCGCGGGTGGTCACCAGAGACCAGACTGGGCCTGATTTATTCTCCCTCTCCTGTCCTCTGCCTGACTGCCTCTGCAATGGAGAAATTTCTCTCTCTCTCTCTCTCTCTCTCTCTCTCTCTCTCTCTCTCTCTCTCTCTCTCTCTCTCTCTCTCTCTCTCTCTCTCTCTCTCTCTCTCTCTCTCTCCTGTGATACCAGTAGTACTAAAGACAGAGAAAGCAGGGGAATGAGAATAGAGGGTCTAACATTAGAACACCCCCTAATACAGTGTTTACTCTGCTCTGCTCGACCTCTCCCCTTCTTCTTCTCTGGGTTCCTCCTGCCAACGATGTCTCACTTTAAAAGGGGAAATACATTTGTGATGTGTATGTATTGTATGGGAAATGAATTATGAATTTAAATCCAATGAAATTTTTATGATTTAAAAAAAAACTCATTCACATTATTGTACTGTATGATTACCTAAACCCAACTGACAAAGGGAAGTGTTCTTTAATCACCTCTGGCCAGAGTAACTTCATTCAGTTTAACCCACATTTAATTTGTAAAGTGGAAACAGACAACCTTTCAACTTTCCAAGTTTCTAGACTGTGTTATTGTTTGCGCTGATGTTGCAAAGGCAACCTGATCCCGTTCTGTTTTCATTAGCCTAGCTCTGTGAAGAAATGATCAACACCTCTTTGGAAATAAGAGAGAAGAAGCATGTTCACTGAAGAGGTAAATTGAAATTGTCACAATTGTACTATCTCCTCTAGGCGGTAGCCTGGAGGGGATTATGCGTTTGGTCGTGTGCGTGTATGTGTGTACGTATGTATATGTCTGTTCGCGGCTAATCTCGCAAACTGGACCTATCAGCCTAATACTTTTGTGCAGTTATGACTGTATGATGAAGAACCTCTCGTGGTTGCGGTGTTTCAGAACTTTCAAAAACGTTTGTTCTTGCTATCGCTGCTCCCTCTCTTCATTCACTCTCTAGCTCAGTTGACCAATGCTACTCTGTCGCTGCCCGCTCTGAGTCAGCGGTGCGCATGCGCTCCTGTTTTGTTTGCATAATGGTTGGCATACTTCGTTTGTGCCGTAAATCGAGCCTTCATTTTTCTTGGGGGATCGTGCCGGGTGGCAGACAGAAATGCATTGTGAAAGCAAAGCTTATAGGGAACATATCTAAACACCAATGGTGTCTTTATTCGATAGCCATTACACTGTGCAATCATTTACTTCATAATGATAAGTTAAAGCAAAAAGTTGTCTATAAGTTAAAGCAAAAAGTTGTCTATTCCCACTTTAATGCAGTAGTCAAATACCTGCAGTAGTTGGCTGAATTCTGCAATGGCAATGTATGTCTGTGCCTGCTGCAGATGACTATATTCATTCTGTAAAAAAATAAGTTGTGCATTTACTAAACTCAATTTCTCAGTGGTGGGCAACTTATTTCAAAGCTAATGCTCATTAGGGTTGTAAACTGAGTTAGACCAAAATCTGATTCTGTAGTTGTCATTTCTTCTTTTCGGTTTAATGTCATTATTTATTTCTCATTTATCACTTCATCATTGCACTATGATGCAACTGCATGTTAGCATAGCTCTATCTCACAATGGCGCCTCTAAAGGGTGGCTGGGGGGGATGGGACTGTGGCCATCATGCAAAAATTACTGCCCACCCCACTGCCCCCCAATCCACCCAAACTAACAAGACTCAGTCATTCTAATCTCTTTGCAATGGCGAGCCTTTAAGAATCTGATATACATTTAAGGTGGAACAATTGAGGTTCCGGACACGGCATTACAGGACACTTTTACAAGCATACACAATTCCCTTGTTTTTTGGCTGGGAGACTCCAACAATCATGTTGATTTTCGGCGTGCGTCCAACACATGTTGAGGTGAGCTACGCTGACTCTACGAGACAACCGTGCTGGAGGAATGGTACGCAAAAAGTGAGTATTCATTCGACAGCATTGAAAACTTTATTGTTTATTCCTTAAGATGTGATAGACATAAAGGAAACCCTTGTTACAGATAATAATTAGTATTTATGTTTAAGCAACCCAAACCCTTGATTTATTTGTGATGATGCATTAAAATTGGAATTTTATAGGCTAATTAATGATTCCTTGGCTGATCTCATGGGAATATCATAATCTGATATTCACAAGAGATCAGCTAAGAAAGTAAACAGTATGCAATTTATTATACACTATAATATGTCTTTACCTTGGTGTAACCCAGACTCCAAACAGAGCAATAAATAGTCATCAATAGTGAATTAAATACATAATATGGACAGATTGACAGGCGGATTGGTGCAGCATCAGCAGTAATGCGGCTGTTGTACCAGACCATTGTGGTGAAGAGGGAGCTGAGCCAGAAGGCAAAGCTCTCAATTTACCAGTCAATCTTCGTTCCAACCCTCACCTATGGTCATGAGCTTTGGGTAGTGACCAAAAGGGTGAGATCCTGGATACAAGCGGTTGAAACAAGTTTCTTCCGTAGTGTGTCTGGGCTCAGCCTTAGGGTGAGGAGCTCGGACATCTGGAGGGAGCTCGGAGTAGAGCCGCTGCTCCTTTGCGTCGAAAGGAGCCAGTTGAGGTGGTTCAGGCATCTGATTAGGATGCCTCCTGGGCGTCTTCCTTTACTGGGCACGGCCAACTGGGAGGAGACCCCGGGGTAGGCCAAGAACTCACTGGCGGGACTACATGTCCGATCTGGCCTGGGAACGCCTTGGGATGCCCCAAGAGGAGCTGGAGGGCATTGCTGGGGAGAGGGATGTCTCAAGTGCCCTACTTAGTATGCTGCCACCGCGACCCTACCCCGGAGAAGCGACTGAAGATGAATGAATCAATAAATAAATAATAATACATGCTAATAAATAATCTTTCTTAAAATACGTCAAATTATTACGCTGTTGGTTTCATGCAAGTATCAGTGAGGTTAGAAGTTGACAATCCCTTTTAATTGAACTTGACCTCTCCTTTAATATGCCCCTCCCAGACAGTGCTGCTAACTTGGCAACTTTCTTACTAGATTTAGTGACTTTTCAAACCCTCTTAGCAACTTTATTTCTAAAAAGTGACTAGTGAAGAATTTAGTGACTTATTCAGAACATCGGGGGAAAAGTGAGAAATATATGTAAATATATTGTAATTCATTCCCATGCATACTGTTCAGACAGTTGTAATGAGTTGCTATGGTTACGTTGACACTCGCTCTGAAACTTTCTGTCGACTGGCACTTTTCGAAGCGTGAGAAAGTGGTGCACTATGGTATAGGCGCCATAGTGCTCATGCCATTCAAATGTTTTGAGGATTTTTCTATTGAATATAATTCAACAAATTTGTAAAATGCCTTCATAGCTTTTGAATATGTAAAAAGTTGGTTTGATCTTGTCATGTAATTATTTATTTTTTTACCTTTTCACTTCAAATAATACGATGTCCCCGTCGTGCGTTTGTGATTAATTGGCTAAATATTTCTCTATCTACCTTTTTATATGGCTTAAGGTGCTCTCTCCCTTGTTGCAACCGACACAACCACTAAGCTTTAAGCAAATGACTTCACGGTGACGTCATTTACATTGAAATGTGCACATGACATCATCTCGCGACTTTTCGTGACTTGTGAAGCTAGTGCTAGCTCTCTCAATAAACATTGTGTCTAGAATCTAGATGAATTGATTTAACTTTCTGTGATAGTGCTAGCTACTGTCATTGGAAAAGAGTTGGCAGCACAGAGAGTAGAGCAAGGCCAGCAACGGCAGAAAGAAACAGTGGAGAAAAACGGCACATAGAGGCAGAACATTTTCACATCTAACTCGGCGAAATAAGGGTGTATTTCAACAAAAACGGAATTGGTGATTGTTAAAGTGGTGGAAATTGTAGAACATTGTATTTGTTCCAATACATTTTTGACATGTAACATTCTCATATGCTATTCAGCATAACTGTAATGTCCGTAGACGCCTTGTCTTACTGACATAAGAATAATTCAAGAACGAGCCGACTTCGTAGGTTCTTAACTCTGTGTAGCTTTTACTAGCGTTCATCCGACATACAACCTTCATAACATGCCTTTCTCACTTCCTGTATACGTCACACGCACTGCACGTACACCCGTGAGTAGGTCAAGTTAAACACGTGACCTTTCATTCATTACATCTCCCCCTCTAAGATGATTTTCTAACCTGTATATCACCCCCCTTTTCACAAAAAAAATAAAAAATCCCCCACAGTACACAAGTCCATACGCCTCACAAATCCAGCCGGATTGCTGGCTTGCTCACCCTGCCAGAGCGAGTAACATATGGTGTGGAAGTTGGCATTTCTGCTGCTCGGGACTCATCCATGTTTCCACTCTCCCCTGGAGTGACATGGTCAGGATCCCTGCTGACAAAGGTGAGTGTTTTAGGTGTGGCCAACAGGTGGCGCCTGTTCCTTCTGTAATGTTCACCTTGAGCTGTCTCCACTATGTAGGATCTGGGAGTGGAGCGCTGACTGTGAACAACTGCTGGCATTGTCCATGTTTTCTGTCCATCAAGTTTGGTGAGTACTGCGTCACCCGAGTTCAGTGGGCGCAGTGTCCGCACGCCGTTCCTGCGGTTGTAGTAGAAAGCCTGCCTCGATTTGGCTGCGGCGTCAGCGGTTTTGATCAGTTCCTCTTTAGGCCAGGCCGGTTTCAGGTTATGCTGCAATGTGGGTAAGGTGGTTCTGAGTCTCCTACCCATGAGCAATTCCGCTGGACTGGCTCCAGTGGAAGAAGAGGGTGTAGCTCTGTATGTCAACAGGGCGAGGAGAGGGTCTTCCTGCCTTAATATGCTTTTGGCTATCTGAACAGCCCTCTCTGCCTGTCCATTACTCTGGGGGTAGTGTGGGCTTGAAGTCACATGGATGAAATCATAATCCTCACTGAACCTCCTCATCTCTTCTGAAACTAGCTGTGGCCCATTATCACTAACTACAATTTCAGGGATACCAAAACGTGCAAATGTAGCCTTCAGCCTAGCTACAACCTGACTGCTAGTAGTTGTTGGTAGATTTAGAATCTCCAAAAACCTGGAATAATAGTCAGACACTATCAAGTAGTTTTGCTTTTTGTACTCACACAGGTCTATGCCAACTTTCTGCCATGGTCTGGATGGGAGCTCACTTGACATTAAAGGCTCTTTTCTCTGTGTGTTCTTGTGTTCTCTGCAGAATTGACATTGCTGTATCTTTGTTGTAATGTGCTCTGTCATTTTGGGCCACCACACTGACTGGCTAGCTCTCTCTCTGCACTTAACTATCCCCTGGTGCCCGTCGTGTATTCTGTCTAAGATCACCTCCCTCATCTCTGTGGGAATGACGATACGACTGCCTCTGATGACTAAACCATCTACCTCAGATAACTCCCCTCTCACCTGATAAAAGTCTCTGACTGTCTCCGGCACTTTATCGACATACTCAGGCCAGCCGTGTCTGATGAAGCCCAACACTGTCTGGAGCTGCAGATCCCCATCCGTGCTCTGTTTTATCTCCTGCATCCTTTGAGGTGTGGCAGGCACCTGGCACACGATGGCATCAATGTGCGCTGCAACATCATCATGAGAAGCACCATCTCCGTAGCGCTGCTCTGGGCCTCTGGAGAGTGCATCAGCCACAGCTAAAGTTTTGCCTGGTGCGTATTCAGCCACTGCATTGAAACGCATCAGCCTCATTAACAGTCTCTGGCACCTAATGGGCACATTATCCAAGTCTTTGCTGTTCATGAGGGGCACTAGTGGTTTATGATCGGTGACAAGTCTGAAATTGTCAAGCCCAAACAAGTACTTCTCGAACCTTTCACATGCCCAGACGCTGGCTAAGCACTCTTTCTCGATCTGTGCGTACCTTGTCTCTGCGTCACTCAGCCGTCGGGAGCAGTAGGCCACGGGCTTCCAGTGTTCCCCGTGCTGCTGGAGCAGAACGCCTCCCAGCCCGTAGCTGCTGGCATCTGCTGACACCACCGTAGCCTTAGTGACGTCATAAAAGGTGAGTACCGGGGCGGTGGCGAGTGCTGCTTTAAGGTCTTGGAATGCTGTGTTCTGTGCAGGTCCCCACAGCCACTCTGTCGTTGCTTTAAGCAGTCCATAAAGCGGCTGACCTACAGTGGACAGCTCTGGGACGTATTTTGCCAAATAGTTCACCATCCCGAGGAACCTCTTGAGTTCCGTCACGTTCTGGGGCTGAGGTAAGTTCTCTATTCCGGCCACTTTGTCCGGGTCAGGTCTGATGCCTGCCTCGTTGATGATATGACCAAGGAAGCGGACTTGTTTCTGTGTGAACTTGCATTTCGCTTGGTTCAGTTTGAGACCTGCTGTTTCAATGACCCCCAGCGCTTCTGCTAGGCGCCGGTCATGGATTTCCTCAGTCTCTCCATGTATAAGGATGTCATCCATGTACACCTCTGTGCCCTCTAGCCCGGTCAGAGTTTCCGCCATCTTTCTCTGGAAAATCTCTGGAGCACTCGTTATACCAAATGGAAGGCGGCAGAAAGCATACCTCCCAAATGGGGTGATGAAAGTGGTGAGCCCCCTGCTGTCTTCATGCAAGGGGATCTGGTAAAACCCACTTGCTGCATCCAACGTTGTGAAGAACTTTGACCCTGCGAGCCTTGGCATTATTTCCTCCATAGTGGGCAGCACGTATTTCTCACGTTTCACCGCTCGATTCAGCCTCCTGAGGTCAGCACAGCAGCGAACCTCTTTCTTGTTCGGTTTCAGCACCGGCACCATAGCGGCGCACCATTCTGTGGGCTGAGTCACTTTTTCAATAATGCCCTCATTTTCCATGCGCTGCAGTTCTTTCTTAACCAGTGGTACAAGTGGCGGTATCCGTCTGGCTGTATGCACCGCGTATGGCTGGGCACCCTCCACCAGAGCTATTTTCACTGGGTCTGTTTTCAGCAGTCCACTTGAACCGAAAACTCCACTGACCTCATTCATCCGCTTCACTAGACCCATCTCCACTGCCTCTGGACGACTCAGCAGACAGCTGCCTCTCCCCTTGATCACATACACTGGAAAGGAGTATTGTTTCTCCTTGTAGTTGGTTGTGGCTTGAAACTGTCCTATGCAGCTGATGTTTCCACCTGGGCTTATGAAGCATGTGTCAGGAGGTCCCAGTTTTATGTTTGGCTTCAGCTTTTTAAATGTCCCTTGGTTGATAACAGTAGCGTCAGCCCCCGTGTCAATTTTAAAGGTTATTGGTACATCACTTATTGTTAAACTAACAGTCCAATCTTCCTGACTGCTCTCTTTGCCAACTTCTCCCAGAAAGTACAGCTGTTTAGCCTCTTCAGTGACTTCTCTCACCGCTTTAGAGTGACATACACGCTCCCAATGTCCCTTTTTATGACACTTGTTGCACTTACTGTTCGTTGCAGGACACTTCCGCTCATCGGTGTGCTGCGTCTTGCCGCACCTCCCGCATTCATCTACTTTGTTGGTTGCCGGACTGCCGCCACCATGACGCTGTCCGCCCTTTTTGTTTTGGCGTTCGTCCCGCCATCGGACAACATTGACGTTAGCCAGCAGGGCCTCTGGTTGGTTAGCTTGGAGGCTGAGCTGCTTTGTTATTGCCTCCGCCTGGCGCACTTGTTCAATGACTTTCACCAGAGTAAGGTCCGCTGTGAGCTGGAACTGACGGGAGAGCACCTTGTCTTTTATGCCCACTACCAGATGATCTCTGATATGTTCATCCCTCTTGTCCCCAAACTCGCAGTGTTCAGACAACTCATACAATGTCCGGATGTACATCTCCGCTGTCTCTCCTGGCTGCTGGCTACGTTGATAGAAGCACGCCCTCTCATGTATGATGTTACGGCGGGGAATAAAGTAGTCGTCGAACCTTTTCAGTACGATATCATAGTCCACTTTATCACCCTCCGCCGCGAAGTCAAACGAGCTGAATATCTTTTCAGCCTCGCTGCCCATTGCATAAATCAGCGAACTCACTTGAATCTCCCCGTCGTCTTTATCCAGCTTTGTCGCGAGCCTGAAGCGCGAAAACCGTTGTCTCCACTCCGGCCATTCAACGGGGCAGTCAAACTTGAATTCACTCGGCGGATTAAACTTCGGCATGACCGCTCGTGTTCCGATACACAGACTATTCTGACACCATGTAATGTCCGTAGACGCCTTGTCTTACTGACATAAGAATAATTCAAGAACGAGCCGACTTCGTAGGTTCTTAACTCTGTGTAGCTTTTACTAGCGTTCATCCGACATACAACCTTCATAACATGCCTTTCTCACTTCCTGTATACGTCACACGCACTGCACGTACACCCGTGAGTAGGTCAAGTTAAACACGTGACCTTTCATTCATTGCAATAACCTTTGTACCTTACAGCTTGCCATAGAATAATGACATCAGCAAGTCTCGCGAGATTGGAGCAGTCACGTGTGTGATCCAAGATGGTAGAATGAATAAACCCACAGTGCTGAGGCGGAATATGCATTTATTATTTTATTAAGTTTATAATTGTGCCACAGGGCAAATATTACACTAACATACAAAGAGTTCCGTTCTTCCAATCAATAAACGCGTTAAACGTTCTCCAGTGTCTGACTACTTGCCATTCTACATGGTGTCAGAAGACGTGGAAGTAGTCTCATCGAACGACGTGGCAAGGAAAACAAAAGTTTGAAGGTAACACATTCCGATCAGCGTAGGACAGTCCTCAAATTGAAGGCTATTGGCTAATGCTGGCTAGCATGGAAGCGGTCGTATAGACGCTGAGAAGAAAGAAATAATTACTGAAATTCAGAGACAATCATAGCAGAGGGATTCCGTGAACCAGATCCACTGGTGTTTGACAACAATATTGTTGAGAACTGGAGACTTTTTGAATAGGAATATGATATATTTATTGAAGCTGCGCACTCAGATAAACCGGCTCGCACTCAAGCTTTCATCCTATTGAACCTGGTCGGCTCAGTAGCCATGCGCCAGCTGTGACTGAAGGTGTGGGAGACGATCGCCGCATAATTGTCCCCGCTGAATCAAGAGTGGACCCGGAGTGCCTAAAAAGGAAATTCCTTGAGTTATGCAGTCCTCAAATAAATATCACAATGGAAAGGCATAAGTTCAATACGAGAAATCAGAGATCAGGTGAGACCATTGAAGCTTATGTCAATGACTTAAAAAACAAAGCAAAAAGCTGCAGATTTGGAGTCTTTCATGACGAATTAATAAAAGACAGACTTGTGTGTGGCATAATGAATGATAGCATGAGAAAACTCTTACTGCGTGATAGTGAACTGAAACAGTTGAAATATGTCAGGTACATTAAATGACGGAACAACGCGCAAAGACACTGGCTACACTCAGGCAAAACTCAGAAAATATAGACAGCTTGCGAAACAAAAAAGAAAAACAGTCACGTGGTGTCAAGCAGGAAAAAAACACAGAACGTTTAACTTAGCCCATAGTTAACTGTAGCAGCTGTGGAGGCAGCCACGAGGCCAAATGGGACAAATATGCCCATCATTTGGCAAGCAGTGTCACAAGTGCAACAAATGGAATCTTTACAAGCAATGCTGCAAGTCTATACAAAGCTATCACATACAAAGTTACCACAGACATAGACCTAAAAAGACTGTAAATCAAGTTGACACAGCAGAACTCTCAGGTGACAGTGATGACTCATTTTATGTTGACGGGATCACAGTAATGACAGAAGCAGTCAATACTGTCAACCCACCAGTAACACAGAGGAGTGAAATATCCTGCACAGTTAAAGTCCATGGAAACCCCATCGAACTCAAAGTGGATACCAGGACGAAATGCAATGTCATATCTGTCAAGACATTCAACCGAGTGAAACATAAGGAAAAAGTGGATCACTCCAAAACAACAAAGCTGATTGCGTATGGAGGCAATTCAATCTGCACAATCGGATCAGTATCCCTATCATGCTACTTAGCAGACAGGCCCTACACCCTACAGCAGAGGTGGAAAAAACCCAGTCCAGAAAGTAAAAGCCGTAACTGTGTCTTTACTCCACCATGTACTAAACCATCAGATTGCACTGAATGGTTTCCCAAATCAGCTGGTTTAATACATGGATGGAGTAAAGACATGGTTAGGGTTTTTACTTTCTGGACTGTGTTTTTCCACCTCTGCCCTACAGTTCCATGTGGTGAAGCAAAGTACAGCCATTACTAGGCTTACAAGACACCCTTCGTATGAGACTAATCACACTCAGTGAAGAGCTACATCAGCTTAATGTGACAGAAGAGGCAAGCTTCTCAGACAAAGTCTTCACAGACTATGCCAATCTCTTCAAAGATGATATTGGTAAGCTTCCTTCTACCTGCTCCATGAAGATTGACCCCGAAGCACAACCTGTCGTCAGACCTGCATGCCGCATTCCATTTGCAATATGAGATAAGGTCAAAGCAGAAATAGACAGAATGACAAGTCTAGGCATCATCACCCCAGTTTCAGAACCTACTGAATGGGTATCACCAATGGTAGCTACCCACAAGAGAAATTAAGATGACATACGCCTCTGCATTGACCCGAAGAACCTCAACAAAGCCCTCAAACGCCCACATCACCCAATGCACATTGTGGAGGAAGTAGCAGCGCAGATGCCAAACTCCACTGTTTTCTCAGCGTTAGATGCCAAGAGTTATTTTTGGCAAATACCACTGGATCACAGGTCTTCAATGCTAACTACATTCAGCTCGCCCTTTGGAAGATTCACATTCCTCAGGATAATCTTTGGAATAAGCAGCACCAGTGAAACATTTCAGCACACAATGGGGCAAATCTTTGCTCGATATCCTTGTACAGTGATAGCTGATGACATCATTGTCAGAGGAAGCAGTGAGAAAGAACATGACGAAAACCTCAAAGTCCTCTATCGAGCATGTGAAGTCAACTTGAGGCTAAAACCAAAGAAGTGCTGATTCAGACTGAAGAAAGTCAGTCAGTTATGTGGGTCACATGTTCACAAGCCAAGGGGTAAAGCCAGACCCATCCAAGACAAACGCTATCGGTGAAATATCTGCTCCAGAAGATGTCACAGCTCTGCAGCGATTCCTTGGAATGGTCAACTACTTGGGGAGGTTCATCCCAAACTTTAGTGAGGTCTCCGCTCCCCTGCGACAGCTAACTCACAAAGACACAGAGTAGTGCTGGTACAAACAGCACGAAGATGCATGTAATGCACTAAAACAGAGTCTCTCAAACCCACCTGCGCTAAAGTACTACAACGTCCACAAGCCCGTCACACTTACATTTGATGTTTCACAGTACGGCCTAGGTGCGGCATATTTACAGGAAGCCCTTTCAATTGCATATGCATCTCGTACCTTAACACAAACGGAAACGTGATACATGCAGATAGATAAGGAGCTTCTTGCTGTGGTGTTCGCATGCTCCAAATTTAACGACTACATATACGGAAAGCGAGTCCAAATTGAAACAGATCATCAACCACTAGTCACTATCTTATCCAAGCTCTGTTGTTCCAATCAATAAATGTGTTAAACATTCTCCAGTGTCTGACCACTTGTCATTCTACAGAGACTAACCAAGACGATTGTGGTGTGTTTTACTTTGTGTTTGTTGAGTTTGAATTAAACGTGTTTTATGATGAGTTAGGGTATTTAGTCCAGCCCCTCTCCAAGAATTTGGTACTAGAGTCCATGCTATGTGTGGAGGTGAGCCCAACTATATCTAGTTGGTACAGTTCCACCTCCCACACCAGCTCAGGCTCCTTCCCTGCCAGAGAGGTGACATTCCACATCCCGCGGACCAGTCTCCGATGCCGGAAGTTGGCACACCTCGGTCCCCGCCTTTCTCTGCCGCCTGGCTTGCATTGCACACTACCCCAGGGGTCATCCCCGCGGGTGGTAGTTCCATGTTGCTTTTTCGCTTGCCGGCGAGCTCCCTTTCCAGGAGGGGGCCCCGGTTTCCCTTTTCCAGGCGAGGTGCTGTAGCTCTGCTGTTGTAATTTCAGTGGGTTTCTTGGGAAATTAAGATAGTTCGGGAAAAGAGAGAATCTTGATTTCAGAAGGTGTATGGTTGTATTTTTCTGTTGTTTTTCGCTGGCAGACATACCAACATTGTACCCTGGCTCTGCCGAATGATGGGAGCTAAGTAGGTATGGGCTTAGCTAGCACTTGGATGGGAGACCTCCCGGGTAAACTGAGTTGTGGCCAGAAGTGGTGTTGGTGGGCCACTAGGGCTAGTCTTCCCTCTGGTCCTAAAAAAAGGAAATCCCAGTGCAGTAATGGGGACACTGTTGTAAGAGATGCTGTCCTTCTGATGAGATGTCAAACCGAGGTCCTGACTCACTGTGGTCATTAAAGATCCCATGGCACTTATTGTAAAGAGTAGGGGGGTGCCCTGGCAAAATTCCCAACCTGGCTCTCTCCATCTGGCCACCTAATCACCCCCCTGTGTAATTGGCTCAATGATTCCTCCCTCTCCACCTCAAGCTGATGTGTGGTGAGCGTTCTGGTGCAAAATGGCTGCCATGCATCACCCAGGTGGGTGCTACCTGCTTCAAATGTGAAGCGCTTTTGGTGTCTGGTTAAAGTGCCGCCACACAAGAACACACACACGCACACACCTAGAGACAATTTAGTACGGCCGATTCACCTGACCTACATGTCTTTGGAATGTGGGGGGAAACCGGAGCATCCAGAGGAAACCCACACAGACACGGGGATAACATGCAAACTCCACACAGAGGACGACCCCCAAGGTTGAACTACCCCAGGGCTCGAACCCAGGACATTTTTGTTGTGAGGTGACTGCACTAGCCACTGCACCACCTTGCAGCCTAAATTTAATTAATTATTATTATTATTATTGTTGTTGTTGTTGTTATAGGGAAAATAGGTGTAAGAATATTTTCTTTCTGGACATTTTGTGAGTTTATTTTGTGTTCAATGAGTAACTGTGGAGATAGAAGAGCAAATGGCGGGAGAAGAAATACCCTGCCACCACCATTTTAAGTTAATGTTTGCGGAGTAAAACAGTATATTTCAAGGATTGCCGACAAAGAGAATTTATTTTCTGTGTGGGCTGTCGTACAGGAGAGTTTTCCAGAAATTTGAACGTGGACTTAGAACTTTCTGTGTGTGTAGCCATGGGAGACAGCACACAAGCACAGGACAGCAGATGGCGAGTCTCACCCAAAGAATTCTTACTTATAAGAATTGAGCGATCTGGCAACTGATCAATACGTTTTTATAGAATCCCACTGCCCAAAGGTTAATGCCCAGAAATGTCCTGTACATAGCAACAATAAGAAAATACAGGCAGAGGACAGTCTCTGCAGGTGCGTGGCGGTACAGATACTGCCACACACATCTGGTGGGTCATAGAGATGATTGAAAGAGATTATTTTTGTCTATACATTGATTTTAATCTATACATTGATAGGAAAATCCTACTCATTCTACCTTTAAATTGCCAATGTTGTACTGTGTTGATGATTGACTTGAATGGTGAAACTTGTGTTCCTCCTGTAAAGGTTGAACTAAAAGGTTCAGTTAACCCAAATTGGGAATTTTAAAGGGTACTTATTATCCGTTTACATGAAAATAAGAAAATGGCAAACTTGAAAGGGAAAATAGCTCAAATAAATAGGCCTAACCAAGGCTGTTAAGGCGTCTGGGTAGTGTAGCTGTCTATTCCGTTGCCTACCAACATGGGGATCATGTTTTGAATCCCCGTGTTACCCCCGGATTAGTTGGGCGTCCCTACAGAGTACAGACACAATTGGCCGTGTCTGCGGGTGGGAAGCTGGATGTGGGTATGTGTCCTGGTCGCTGCTGTAGCGCCTCATCTGGTCAGTCGGGGCGCCTGTTCGGAGGGGAAGGGGAACTGGAGGGAATAGCGTGATCCACTCACACGCTACGTCCCCCTGGTGAAACTCCTCACTGTTGGGTGAAAAGAAGCGGCTGGCGACTCCACATGTATGGGAGGAGGCATGTGGTAGTAGTCTGCAGCCCTCGCTGGATCTGCAGAGGGGGTGGAACAGTGACCAGGGCAGCTCAGAAGAGTAGAGTAATTGGCCAGATATAATTGGGGAGAAAAAAAAGGGGGGTTTGGGGGGGAAATTAAGGCTGTTAACCTAGGAAAATACAGACCGGTCTTAACGAACAAGAACAACCCAGCCACTGAGGATGCACAAGCCAGTGCATCCTTAGCGCCGGTCCCAAGCCCGGACAAATGGGGAGGGTTGCGTCAGGAAGGGCATCCGGCGTAAAATCTTTGCCAAATCAAATATGCGGATCATAAATAAGACTTACGGTCGAGGCCCAGGTTACCAACGACCGCCACCGGTACTGTTAACCAGCAGGGTGTCGGTGGAAACTATGCTACTGTTGGGCGAAGGAGAAGGAGAGGGGGAAAGCATGTCCAGAGGCAGCTAGAGAGGAGGAAGGGTAGGCATGTGGAGGTGAGAGTTGGAACTTTGAATGTTGGCACTATGACTGGTAAAGGGAGAGAGCTGGCTGACATGATGGAAAGAAGAAAGGTAGGCATACTGTGTGTGCAAGAGACCAGGTGGAAGGGGAGTAAGGCCAGGAGTATCGGAGGTGGGTTCAAACTCTTTTACCATGGTGTGAATGGGAGGAGAAATGGGGTAGGGGTAATTCTGAAGGAAGAGTATGTCAAGAGCGTGCTGGAGGTGAAGAGAGTGTCAGACAGAGTGATGAGTATGAAGCTGGGAATTGAAGGTTTATTGCTGAATGTTATCAGTGCATATGCCCCGCAAGTTGGGTGTGAGATGGATGAAAAAGAAGAATTCTGGAGTGAGTTGGATGACATGGTGGAGAGGGTACCCAAGGAGGAGAGAGTGGTGATTGGAGCGGAATTCAATTGACATGTTGGTGAAGGGAACAGAGGTGATGAGGAGGTGATGGGAAGGTATGGAGTCAAGAAGAGAAAAGTGGAAGGACAGATGGTGGTCGATTTTGCGAAAAGGATGGAAATGGCTGTGGTGAATACATATTTCAAGAAGAGGGAGGAACACAGGGTGACGTACAAGAGTGGAGGAAAGTGCACACAGGTGGACTATATCTTATGTAGAAGGCGCCATCTAAAAGGGATTGGAGACTGCAAGGTGGTGACAGGGGAGAACGTAGCTAGGCAGCATAGGATGGTGGTCTGTAGGATGACTTTGGAGACCAAGAAGAGGAAGCGAGTGAAGACACAGCCGAAGATCAAATGGTGGAAGTTGAAGAAGGAAGACTGTTGTGTGGAGTTCAGGCAGGAGTTAAGACAGGCACTGGGTGGTAGTGAAGAGTTGCCAGATGGCTGGACAACCACTGCAGAAATAGTGAGGGAGACAGCTAGGAAGGTACTTGGTGTGTCATCAGGACAGAGGAAGGAAGAGAAGGAGACTTGGTGGTGAAATGAGGAAGTACAGCAAATTATACAGAGGAAAAGGTTGGCAAAGAAGAAGTGGGATAGTAAGAGAGATGAAGAAAGTAGACAGGAGTACAAGGAGATGCAGCGTAAAGCAAAGAGAGTGGTGGCAAAGGCAAAGGAAAAGGCGTATGGTGAGTTGTATGACAGGTTAGACACTAAGGAAGGAGAAAAGGACTTGTACCGATTGGCTAGACAGAGACACCAAGCTGCAAAGGATGTGCAGCAAGTTAGGGCGATCAAGGATAGAGATGGAAATGTGCTGACAAGCGAGCAGAGTGTGCTAAGAAGGTGGAAGGAATACTTTGAGGGGCTGATGAATGAAGAAAATGAGAGAGAGAGAAGGTTGGATGATGTAGGGATAGTGAATCAGGAAGTTCAGTGGATTAACAAGGAGGAAGTGAGGGCAGCTATGAAGAGGATGAAGAGTGGAAAGGCAGTTGGTCCTGATGACATACCTGTGGAGGCATGGAGATGTTTAGGAGAGATGGCAGTGGAGTTTTTAACTAGATTGTTTAACACAATCCTGGAAAGTGAGAGGATGCCTGAGGAGTGGAGAAGAAGCATACTGGTACCGGTTTTCAAGAACAAGGGCGATGTGCAGAACTGTAACAACTACAGAGGTATAAAGTTGATCAGCCACAGCATGAAGATTTGGGAAAGCATAATAGAAGCTAGGTTAAGAGGAGAGGTGATGATCAACGAGCAGCAGTATGGTTTCATGCCACGAAAGAGCACCACAGATGCGATGTTTGCTTTGAGAATGTTGATTGAGAAGTATAGAGAAGGCCAGAAAGAGTTGCATTGTGTCTTTGTAGATTTAGAGAAAGCTTATGACAGAGTGCCGAGAGAGGAGGTGTGGTATTGTATGAGGAAGTCAGGAGTTGCAGAGAAGTATGTAGGAGTGGTGCAGGATACGTATGAGGGAAGTGTGACAATGGTGAGGTGTGCGGTTGGAATGACAGATGGGTTCAAGGTGGAGGTCGGATTACATCAAGGATCGGCTCTGAGCCCTTTCTTGTTTGCAATGGTGATGGACAGGTTGACGGACAAGATCAGGCAGGAGTCTCCATGGACGATGATGTTCGTGGATGACATTGTGATCTGTAGCGAGAGCAGGGTGCAGGTTGAGGAGAGCCTGGAGAGGTGGAGGTATGCACTGGAGAGAAGAGGAATGAAAGTCAGTAGGAGCAAGACAGAATACCTATGCGTGAATGAGAGAGAGGACAGTGGAATGGTGAGGATGCAAGGAGTGGAGGCGACAAAGGCATTTGAGTTTAAATACTTGGGGTCAACCGTCCAAAGTAACGGGGAGTGCAGTAGAGAGGTGAAAAAGAGAGTGCAGGCAGGGTGGAGTGGGTGGAGAAGTGTGTCAGGAGTGATTTGCGACAGAAGGGTACCAGCAAGAGTTAAAGGGAAAGTTTACAAGATGGTTGTGAGACCAGCTATGTTGTATGGTTTGGAGACAGTGGCACTGACGAAAAGACAGGAGGCGGAACTGGAGGTGGCAGAGTAGAAGATGGGAAGATTTTCACTGGGAGTAACGAAGAAGGACAGGATTAGGAACGATTATATTAGTGGGACCGCTCAGGTTGGACGGTTTGGCGACAAAGCAAGAGAGGCAAGATTGAGATGGCTTGGACATGTGTGGAGGAGAGATGCTGAGTATATTGGGAGAAGGATGCTGAATATGCAGCTGCCAGGGAAGAGGAGAAGAGGAAGGCCAAAGAGGAGGTTTCTGGATGTGGTGAGGGAAGACATGCAGGTGGCTGGTGTGACAGAGGAAGACGCAGAAGACAGGAAGAAATGGAAACGGATGATCCGCTGTGGCGACCCCTAACGGGAGCAGCCGAAAGTGGTAATAGTAGTAGCTTAACGAACAAGAACAATATGGATAAAACAAACTTGAAAATTAAACCTTAAATAATTACTTTAGATTTAGGATAGAGAGTAGATTATAATCTATTCTGAATAAGAAAAGGGATAAACAAAGGTTTTAAATGGAATTTACTTGCCTTCCACCTACTGTGAATATTTTGTATGTGTACTGTGAGTGTATGTTTTGTTGTAAGTAAACTGCTGGCTTTGTCATTCAAAGGCTTTAGTCTCTGGTCTATCATTTTATTTAACTCAACCACTCCTTCAAACCAAGAAAGTTCTGGTCCAGTGGCTTATGGTTAGTTGCCTGTGATAGTGATTTGTGTATCCTGAAATTTCTGTAAGCTGTATAGCCTTTTTAATGTGCTACCCCAAGATTTTCACTGGCCCCATCTGCCCCCCCACCCACACACACACACACACACACACACACTCAATATTTTCTGCATGTGACACTGCTGGTCTCATCCCCAAGGATTTGGTTACAGTTGCTGTACACTGTTGCACATGGTCAAAAAATCTTGAAACTTGACCCCTGACAGATATCTTTATGCATGCTCAATAATCCAGGTAAGGGAATCATAGAAATCCAGATGAACTGATTCAACTTTCTGTGACTCTGACAGATGGTTTTCTCAATATGTTCCAATGCTTTGCATGATATCGTATACAATTTTCTAAAAACTATTTAATTACCTAGTAAAATTTTATAAGCCATGTGTCGTGTTTTTTTTCTGACAAATCGCATGCAGTTTTTAAATTGATTATTGAAAAGCCGACATGAAAATGTGAATCAAAGTGTTAAGTCCTTAGAGAGAGAAATGGAAAGTAGACTTTACTGCCATTTGAGGAGTTATCATTGTACATGTACTATATCAGCTCCATGTGATTGTATTCCACACTGTACAAAGAAAGATTAGAAAAAGCAATAAACAGTATTGTAATAAAGGTTGAAAGACCGAAATAAAGGCTATTGGTTATCCACTGTAATTATTTAAAGAATTCAGTTTCCACCAACGTTTAACACATCTTTCGATCGAGACGTACTTGTTTCACATCAAGCAAATATGAAAACTTCATTTGGTAATTCTATGATGTTTAATCTAAATAATTAAATTCCATTGTGCACATTGTTTTCGCTACTTTAAAAAGGTCATTAACACACACTGATGGGAACCAAGCTAATATTTACACTTTTAAGCTAGTGCTACAGAATAAATCAATTTGCAGATTTGATTTCTCCCTTATCCCATGTGTTGTTTGACTTAAGACCACATTCTTATTTGAAAAGATAATTGGATGAGTAATTAAAAAAGGCCCTTTTGCAGGGTCCGCTTACTTTATCACACATTCCCAACAGCCATACTGAAAGGCAAGTCCAACAAGTGTCAAGCATGACCACATTGAATACATGGCCAAATCTTTTTAGACAATTTATATTGCTAAAAGATAAACATAGTCCAATTACCATACTTCCTGGGCTACAAGTCGCACTGGCGTATAAGTCGCATTAAGTAAAAAACACGTTGCAAGGAAAAAACAAACAAACATAAGTCGCTTTTGTGTACAAATCACATTTATATGGCAGTACAGTATAAAGCCCTGCACGGGACTGTTTTCTTAATCCCGCCCCTGCTGGATTTCTGACCATTACTGCCCACTCCTGCAATGTGTGTGTCACACTCCCACCTGCTCCCTCCATCTGTGTATTACACTTCCGCACACTACCACAAACAGCCTGACCATTCACGCCTGCACAATAGAGTTCCATTGATTTTTGTGTCTTCGCCCGCCCCGCAGCAAAAACACGCCATTTTACTGTGTAGTATTAATAACCGATGGGCGTCCAGGTAGAGTAGTGGTCTGTTCCGTTGCCTACCAATATGGGGATCGCTGGTTTGAATCCCCATGTTACCTTTGGTTTGGTCGGGTATCCCTACAGACACAATAGGCTCGGTGCATTAATGTCGTGCTGCGGAACTTCCGGGTGTGTCTGTTTGCATAAGAACTTCTGGTACAACTGGATGCTTACATCCTACTTAATCATTAATTAGCTGCTAATTTATCTGTCCTAAATCTTAATTTCGTCCGAAAAATCAATGAATCAAACGGGGCAAAAGGGAGCGTTCAAGTGTCAACGCCGTGAATCACGCTCAAATGGGTGCTGTTGTGTGCCACAGTGTGCAAATTTGGCGCGTTATAATTCTCTGTTAAGTTTCCATTCATTCCCTAGTAACTGCGAGGGAAGTGCTAATTGTGCTAATTGGATTCGGAGGGATGCATTTACCATCACCAAGAGTGCAAAAGTGTGTAGTCAGCATTTTGAACCAGGTGATTTCTCTGTTCCAGCTACAGAGAAATCACACGGTTCAAAAAGGAGGCTCAAGAAAGGACCTGTCCCCACACTCTTTGCGTGGAATGAGTACTCCAAACCCGCACCCAGGCTAGGTGTATGGGAGCACCGGGAGCGTCCTGCTGTTGACCCTCTGCCAGCTCTGGACTCATCTGATAATGAGATGGATGTCAGCAGTTGCCTGCAAGAGCATGACTATTGCGTGGCTCCTAAACCTGCCGCTTTAGATGATGCCCTGGCCCAAAACGAGTCAATGAGGAAACAAATAGAAGTGCTCCAGAAACAACTAGAGACCGTCCAGCTACAGTTCAAATTCAGCCTGAGGTGATTTGGTTCCAATGACGACATTCTGTTTTACACCAGGTATGTCTGTTTGTATCATTTCATTTAATCGCCCCTGCCAAATTAAGTCACCTGTTCAGTCTCTCCACCCCCACCATGCCTCTCTCACACCCACCCACATGTAGTAGATTGCAATAAGTACTGGGCTATACTTTAACAACTGTACAGAAGATACAATGTGAATCTACCATGTCATGTATTATTGCTTGTGTCCTAAGGTTTGCTACCTATGAGCATTGTATGTGCTTCTGGCGCTTGATTGAGCTGTACTGCTGACCTCTCCTGTACTTTCATCTTTCAGTATCAAACAGATTTACGTTAGTCAAGAATGTAACGTTACTGATTTTGTGATTTAGAATGCAAATGTAAGTTAGCAACATTAGCTGACTAATTAAAAACAAAGCAGGTAACGTTAGTTGCAAGGCAGCCAGCTAACATTAGTTAGCTAGCTAGCTAGCGTTAGCATAGTTCTAATGATGTCGATACTCACCCTCGTAGTTGTCGATGTGGCTCAAAATATACATCCTAACTCCCTTTCTCTTTTGCTCATCTGAGCTACAGAGGAAGCACTCACGATGCGATGTACATCATTGACCGTGATTTTTAGGGAGGTCCTGCAAACAGCGAGAGTAAAACAAAGCCATCTCTTCTCTCAACAAACCAGACCGGAAGTGCTTGTGCAAGTCCTCGTAGAATAGAATAGAATAGAACTTTATTTGTCATTGTACAAGTACAACGACATTTGAAAGTGCAGTTCTTATTGGTACAAAGATCAGTATAAAAAGAATTAAAAACATAAAACACCCACGTATTCATTTCTACATTCTACTGGACACCAACATATTGCACAAAAAGTGAGGAATCAAGACTTGGCAGCATTTAGTGCAGTTAGGTCTCAGGGGTAGAAACTGTTCTTTAGTCGGTTTGTCCGAACTCTTATTATCCTGTAACGTCTGCCCAAGGGCAGCAGTTCAAACAGATGGTGTCCTGGGTGGGATGGGTCCTTGAGGATGCCATGGGCTTTTTTGAGGCAGCGAGAACTGTATATATCTTCCAGGGAGGGGAGTGGGCATCCGATAATCTTCTGGGCGGTGGTGATGACCCTCTGGAGCGCTTTCCTGTCTGCTACTGTGTAGCTGGCAAACCAAACACACATGCAGTAGGTCAGTATGCTCTCTATGGAGCAGCGGTAGAAGGACACAAGCAGCAAGGTGGTAAGGTGGTTCTTCCTGAGGATCCTCAGGAAGTAGAGTCTCTGCTGTGCCTTCTTAACCAACGCTGTGGTATTAACACTTCAGATCAGGCCCTCCTCTATGTGTATGCCCAGAAATCGGAAGTCCAAGACACTCTCCACACAGTCCCTGCTTATGAAAAGGGGATGATTGTCCGTTTTGTTCTTCCTGTAGTCTATAATCAGCTCCTTTGTCTTGGAGGTGTTGCGGATCAGGTTATTTCCCCTGCATCACACAGACAGCCGCTCCACCTCGTCCCGGTATGTAGACTCATCCCCCCCAGAGATGAGCCCCACCACCGCAGTGTCATCTGCAAAGTTGATGATGATATTGCTGGAGTGAGTGGGGGTGCAGTCGTGTGTGTGCAGGGTGTAGAGTAGGAGGTCGAACGACGCCATCTTATGCACCCAGGCTTTTGGCTGTGTCTGCGGGTGGGATGCCGGATGTAGGTATGTGTCCTGGTTGCTGCACTAGCGCCTCCTTTGGTCGGTCGGACCACCTTTTCGGGGGGGAGGGAAGGGGAACTGGGGGGAATAGTGTGATCCTCCCACATGTTGCGTCCCCCTGGCGAAACTCCTCACTGTTCGGTGAAAAGAAGCAGCTGGCGACGCTACGTGTCGGAGGAGACGTGATAGTCTGCAGCCCTCCTCGGATCGGCAGAGGGGATGGAGCAGCGACCGGGACGGCTCGGAAGAGTGGGGTAATTGGCCAAGTAAAATTGGGGAGAAAAAAAGGGGGGGGATAAAGAGATGCATACTTGTCGGTAGTAACATAGCAAAATGATGTTCTAGTGCATAATTACATTCGTAGTAGTGCAATAATTACCCGGTAGGCGAAAAAAAAGGGTGATTTGTTGCCTGGCGTATGCCTGGCAGAGATCTGCGCTCTCCTTGCACTCTGAAGGAAGTAGAAAAGTCGAGACTCCACCCTTGCATGTGGACATTTTAAAATCCGTTCTCTACTCGGTGTACTGTTACCCCTGTCAGCACTTGGTGTGGGACAGAGAGCAATGTCATGCTTGTGTTGGAAAGCTTTTGCTGCCTCTGTGATCATGAGTAACAAGTACATGCACAGCATTGCTTGTTGTGTTTGACATACTGTTTGGCTCTAGGTGTGGAGTAATTTGGAGTATATATTCATTTTGTAAATGGAATCCAACATTTTTTTTTTAGTTCTTGACCAGGGCCAGATTCATAGTACAGCTGTTTTACCGATATTACTGTGATGAACATATATGCAGACAACTCGGCCGAGGCTTGATACATGCTGTAAAAATACTTAAGATGTTGCCAAATTATTAGACCATAACTGACATTGAAATACACCAAAGGTATTTGAGTTCATAAACAATTGTTTTGCTAACAGCAAATTTTTTCAAGACAACTATTTTACCCGATTTTAACTGAGCGGCGTTAACCGCTCTGTGTGCTGTGGAATCATTTGTCAGAACCCCAAATGAATAGCTTTGGTTTTATTCAACGGAACAGCAAAGATTAAAAGACCAGATACACAGAGTTGAGGAGGATTCCTTTGGTTGATGACTCAAATCATAGATTATTTGGGCCAGGCCTGGCTACTTTTGGAAGTGGAAGAGTTTTGGAAAGCAGGTAGAAAGAGTAGTGAAGTAGATGCTCATCTGATCAACAAGGTGCATGTGTATCATTAACCATCTCGCGTGAGTATGACATCGGCGGTCATTCGGGGTTGAGTATGACTGTCCTCCATCTGGGTCCCTCTGGGCCCTCAGGTGGGCGTAGAGGCTGATCCTGGAGCTGCATAATAGGCGGACGCCTGCACGTGACAGCTTTTTATGTGGAGTGGCTGATGCACCTGTAGCCACCACATGGTCCTTGGCAGGGGGTGGCCAGAGTCCAATGGCATGGAGAATCAAGATGATTGGGGACCACCCTCTATTGCAGCCTTCATCTGCCTTCACTGCCATTGTGACCTGGATACATCTTCCGCCAGTTCTGCCGTTGAGGTCTTTGTTGGATCGCACTTCATCTGGAATCTCCCCCTTGACCTATCAGGCTTGGGTGATCCTACTAGGAGCCAAGCTCCACATGGCATAGCTCTTGGGATTACGCAAGCTTCTCCACCATAGCAAGGTGGCGATCCAGGAGAAGCACACACACACACACACACACACATACACACACACACACACGTTACTCTATTTCATGGAAAATCCTTACAAAGAGCAATGCATATTCAATTAGTGGTAAAATATGTAACCTGTGCTTGGCAGAAAAGTATTTTCATATTTGCAGACCTGATATGTCCACCTTGAATAGTAGAAACGAATTGGCCACCAGCTGTAGACACCAAAAAAAAAATTCTCCTTTGTAATTACAAGTAAAATGTATTTAGTACCCCCCATTAGATGATACACATGTGACATTTATTAGATGTTGTTTTTTTTATATTTTAACTGCCTGCCCTTCCAACTGTGCCCCAAAACCACCCCACTATATGATTTACATAAATTACCCCATTTGACGTTACCTTGTTATATTCTAAATGTATACTATTTCAACGGTGCCCTGGTCATTTAAATGCTTTTACAACACAAGCCCCAGTCCCTTACCCCATTGGCTGTAATGTTTTCTACCCCACCATTGGTTGCTGTGCATTATAACTACCTACCCCATTGGTTGTAGTAGTTCAAATGTTTTCTCCTTTGATTGGTTGCTGTCCACCGAAATTGGGGGCGTGGCGTGGGGAAACGTATACTGTGTGTTTTCTTTGTTGAATCACATTAGCAGCTGATGAGTGCACAATGCACAAAACAAGCTTGTACTTCTTCTCCTTTCGGCTTGTTCCCTGTTTCCCAGGGGTCGCCACAGCGGAATCAACAGTTTCCATCGGTACCCTGTGAGGGCACAACACCGATGGCGGTCTTGTCAATCCGCATAATGATCTGGCAAAATTTTACGTCGGATGCCCTTCCTAACACAACCACTAACCCTATGGACGACAAAACAAGCTTGTACTGCTATGTATTAAAAGCTTTTTTTCCTACACCTAAATATTCCGCTCCTCATTTGTTGAGCACTTTTATCATCACCACCATTGATTGTTTCTGGAAAAAAAACACTATATATATATATATACACACACACACTCACACATATATATGTTTGTATATACACACGCATGC